>NW_027514864.1:0-41412 GCF_048772815.1 Callospermophilus lateralis | reverse complement strand
CAATATAGGAGAAAACAGAGTGAAAACCTAAAAATTCAAACTGTTACTGCAAACGAATGCTTCAACCTAGGAGAACGGAACTTGAATATCCACGTTTATTGGTGTACTGCTGATTACATGAAATTATCAGAAGGTCGGAAAAAAAATATGTTGAGATTTCAGGAGACTGTAGTGTTTTGGCAGCCTAACAACGCCTTTCATTGAATGTGTCTTTCGTCAGTCTCTGCATAGGTCTACATCCAGAGGAAACAAAAAATAAAAAATAGAATGTAGAACTACTTTTACTGTTTCAAGTTTCAAGAAGCTAGCACAAACCGTGTTTGATTTAGAGTTCGAACTACATTTGTCAATATAGGAGAAAACAGAGTGAAACCTAAAAATTCAAACTGTTACTCCAAAAGAATGCTTCAATCTAGGAGAAGTAAACTTTGGCATCCAAGTGGGATTGGTGTACTGATCATTACTTGAAAGTATCATGAAGATTGGATGAAAAAATATATGTTGAGATTTCAGGAGACTCTAGTGAGTTGGAAGTTTGGCAACCCCTTTCAATATAAGTGTTATTCGCCAGTCCAGCTTTAGGATACAAGAGGAAACAACCTTAGAGATAGAACGTAGAACTACTTTATTGTGTCAAGTTTCAAGAAGCTAGCACAAACCGTGTTTGATTTAGAGTTCTAACTGCATCTGTCAATATAGGAGAAAACAGAGTGAAACCTATAATTTCTAACTGTTCCTGCAAACGAATGCTACAACCTAGAAGAACAAAACTTGGGCATCCACGTTTGATTGGTGTACTGATCAATACTTGAAAGAATCATGAAGATTGGATGAAAAAATATATGTTGAGATTTCAGGAGACCGTAGTTTTTTGGGAAGTTTAACAACGCCTTTCATTGAAATTGTTAGTCGCCAGTCTCTGCTTAAGGCTACATCAAGAGGAAACAAACCTTAGAGATGGAACGTAGAACTACTTTATTGTGTCAAGTTTCAAGAAGCTAGCGAAACCATGTTTGATTTAGAGTTCGAACTGCATCTGTCAGTATAGGAGAAAACAGAGTGAAAACTAAAAATTCAAACTGTTACTGCAAACGAATGCTTCAACCTAGGAGAACGAAACTTGAACATCCACTTTTTATTGGTGTACTGCTCATTACTTGAAATTATCATGAAGGTCGGAAAAAAAAATATGTTGAGATTTCAGGAGACTGTAGTATTTTGGCAGGCTAACAACGCCTTTCATTGAATGTGGTCTTTCGTCAGTCTCTGCTTAGGTCTACATCCAGAGGAAACAAAAAATAAAAATAGAATGTAGAACTACTTTACTGTTTCAAGTTTCAAGAAGCTAGCACAAACCCTGTTTGATTTAGAGTTCGAACTACATTTGTCAATATAGGAGAAAACAGAGTGAAACCTAAAAATTCAAACTGTTACTCCAAAAGAATGCTTCAATCTAGGAGAAGTAAACTTTGGCATCCAAGTGGGATTGGTGTCCTGATCATTACTTGAAAGTATCATGAAGATTGGATGAAAAAATATATGTTGAGATTTCAGGAGACTCTAGTGTGTTGGAAGTTTGGCAACCCCTTTCAGTATAAGTGTTATTCGCTAGTCCCAGCTTTAGGATACAAGGGAAAACAAACCTTAGAGATAGAACGTAGAACTACTTTATTGTGTCAAGTTTCAAGAAGCTAGCATAAACCGTGTTTGATTCAGAGTTCTAACTGCATCTGTCCATATAGGAGAAAACAGAGTGAAACCTATAATTTCTAACAGTTCCTGCAAAACGAATGCTTCAATCTAGAAGAACAAAACTTGGCATCCAGTTTGATTGGTGTACTGATCAATACTTGAAAGAATCATGAAGATTGATGAAAAAATATATGTTGAGATTTCAGGAGACGGTAGTTTTTTGGAAGCTTAACAACGCCTTTCTTGAAAGTGTTATTCGCCAGTCTCTGCTTAAGGCTACATCCAGAGGAAACAAACCTTAGAGATAGAATGTGGAACTACTTTATTGTGTCAAGTTTCAAGAAGCTAGCACAAACCATGTTTGATTTAGAGTTCGAACTGCATCTGTCAATATAGGAGAAAACAGAGTGAAAACTAAAAATTCAAACTGTTACTGCAAACGAATGCTTCAACCTTGGAGAACGGAACTTGAACATCCACGTTTTATTGGTGTACTGCTCATTACTTGAAATTATCATGAAGGTCGGAAAAAAAAATATCTTGAGATTTCAGGAGACTGTAGTATTTTGGCAGCCTAACAACACCTTTCATTGAATGTGTCTTTCGTCAGTCTCTGCTTAGGTCTACATCCAGAGGAAACAAAAAATAAAAATAGAATGTAGAAATACTTTACAGTTTCAAGTTTCAAGAAGCTAGCACAAACCGTGTTTGATTTAGAGTTCGAACTACATTTGTCAATATAGCAGAAAACAGAGTGAAACCTAAAAATTCAAACTGTTACTCCAAAAGAATGCTTCAATCTAGGAGAACTAAACTTTGGCATCCAAGTGGGATTGGTGTACTGATCATTACTTGAAAGTATCATGAAGATTGGATGAAAAAATATATGTTGAGATTTCAGGAGACTCTAGTGTGTTGGAAGTTTGGCAACCCCTTTCAGTATAAGTGTTATTCGCCAGTCCCAGCTTTAGGATACAAGAGGAAACAAACCTTAGAGATAGAACGTAGAACTACTTTATTGTGTCAAGTTTCAAGAAGCTAGCACAAACCGTGTTTGATTTAGAGTTCTAACTGCATCTGTCAATATAGGAGAAAACAGCGTGAAACCTATAATTTCTAACTGTTCCTGCAAACGAATGCTACAACCTAGAAGAACAAACTTGGGCATCCACGTTTGATTGGTGTACTGATCAATACTTGAAAGAATCATGAAGATTGGATGAAAAAATATATGTTGAGATTTCAGGAGACGGTAGTTTTTTGGGAGCTTAACAACGCCTTTCATTGAAAGTGTTATTCGCCAGTCTCTGCTTAAGGCTACATCAAGAGGAAACAAACCTTAGAGTTAGAACGTGGAACTACTTTATTGTGTCAAGTTTCAAGAAGCTAGCACAAACCATGTTTGATTTAGAGTTCGTACTGCATCTGTCAATATAGGAGAAAACAGAGTGAAAACTAAAAATTCAAACTGTTACTGCAAACGAATGCTTCAACCTTGGAGAACGGAACTTGAACATCCATGTTTTATTGGTGTACTGCTCATTACTTGAAATTATCATGATGGTCGGAAAAAAAATATGTTGAGATTTCAGGAGACTGTAGTATTTTGGCAGCCTAACAATGCCTTTCATTGAATATGTCTTCCTCAGTCTCTGCTTAGGTCTACATCCAGAGGAAACAAAAAATAAAAATAGAATGTAGAACTACTTTACTGTTTCAAGTTTCAAGAAGCTAGCACAAACCGTGTTTGATTTAGAGTTCGAAATATATTTGTCAATATAGGAGAAAACAGAGTGAAACCTAACAATTCAAACTGTTACTCCAAAAGAATGCTTCCATCTAGGAGAACTAAACTTTCCCATCCAAGTGGGATTGGTGTACTGATCATGACTTGAAAGTATCATGAAGATTGGATGAAAAAATATATGTTGAGATTTCAGGAGACTCTAGTGTGTTGGAAGTTTGGCAACCCCTTTCAGTATAAGTGTTATTCGCCAGTCCAAGCTTTAGGATACAAGAGGAAACAACCTTAGAGATAGAACGTAGAAGACTTTATTGTGTCAAGTTTCAAGAAGCTAGCACAACCGTGTTTGATTAGAGTTCTAACTGCATCTGTCAATATAGGAGAAAACAGAGTGAAACCTATAATTTCTAACTGTTCCTGCAAACGAATGCTACAACCTAGAAGAACAAAACTTGGGCATCCACGTTTGATTGGTGTACTGATCAATACTTGAAAGAATGATGAAGATTGGATGAAAAAATATATGTTGAGATTTCAGGAGACCGTAGTTTTTGGAAGTTTAACAACGCCTTTCATTGAAATTGTTAGTCGCCAGTCTCTGCTTAAGGCTACATCAAGAGGAAACAAACCTTAGAGATGGAACGTAGAACTACTTTATTGTGTCAAGTTTCAAGAAGCTAGCGAAACGAAACCATTTTGATTTAGAGTTCGAACTGCATCTGTCAATATAGGAGAAAACAGAGTGAAAACTAAAAATTCAAACTGTTACTGCAAACGAATGCTTCAACCTAGGAGAACGAAACTTGAACATCCACGTTTTATTGGTGTACTGCTCATTACTTGAAATTATCATGAAGGTCGGAAAAAAAAAATATGTTGAGATTTCAGGAGACTGTAGTATTTTGGCAGCCTAACAACGCCTTTCATTGAATGTGTCTTTCGTCAGTCTCTGCTTAGGTCTACATCCAGAGGAAACAAAAAATAAAAATAGAATGTAGAACTAATTTACTGTTTCAAGTTTCAAGAAGCTAGCACAAACCGTGTTTGATTTAGAGTTCGAACTACATTTGTCATATAGGAGAAAACAGAGTGAAACCTAAAAATTCAAACTGTTACTCCAAAAGAATGCTTCAATCTACGAGAAGTAAACTTTGGCATTAAAGTGGGATTGGTGTCCTGATCATTACTTGAAAGTATCATGAAGATTGGATGAAAAAAATATGTTGAGATTTCAGGAGACTCTAGTGTGTTGGAAGTTTGGCAACCCCTTTCAGTATAAGTGTTATTCGCTAGTCCCAGCTTTAGGATACAAGAGGAAACAAACCTTAGAGATAGAACGTAGAACTACTTTGTTGTGTCAAGTTTCAAGAAGCTAGCACAAACCGTGTTTGATTTAGAGTTCTAACTGCATCTGTCAATATAGGAGAAAACAGAGTGAAACCTATAATTTCTTACTGTTCCTGTAAACGAATGCTACAACCTAGAAGAACAAAACTTGGGCATCCACGTTTGATTGGTGTACTGATCAATACTTGAAACAATCATGAAGATTGGATGAAAAAATATATGTGGAGATTTCAGGAGACGGTAGTTTTTTGGAAGCTTAACAACGCCTTTCATTGAAAGTGTTATTCGCCAGTCTCTGCTTAAGGCTACATCAAGAGGAAACAAACCTTAGAGATAGAACGTGGAACTACTTTATTGTGTCAAGTTTCAAGAAGCTAGCACAAACCATGTTTGATTTAGAGTTCGAACTGCATCTGTCAATATAGGAGAAAACAGAGTGAAAACTAAAAATTCAAACTGTTACTGCAAACGAATGCTTCAACCTAGGAGAACGGAACTTGAACATCCACGTTTTATTGGTGTACTGCTCATTACTTGAAATTATCATGAAGGTTGGAAAAAAAAATATGTTGAGATTTCAGGAGCCTGTAGTATTTTGGCAGCCTAACAACGCCTTTCATTGAATGTGTCTTTCGTCAGTCTCTGCTTAGGTCTACATCCAGAGGAAACAAAAAATAAAAATAGAATGTAGAACTACTTTACTGTTTCAAGTTTCAAGAAGCTAGCACAAACCGTGTTTGATTTAGAGTTCGAAATATATTTGTCAATATAGGAGAAAACAGAGTGAAACCTAACAATTCAAACTGTTACTCCAAAAGAATGCTTCCATCTAGGAGAACTAAACTTTCCCATCCAAGTGGGATTGGTGTACTGATCATGACTTGAAAGTATCATGAAGATTGGATGAAAAAATATATGTTGAGATTTCAGGAGACTCTAGTGTGTTGGAAGTTTGGCAACCCCTTTCAGTATAAGTGTTATTCGCCAGTCCCAGCTTTAGGATACAAGAGGAAACAAACCTTAGAGATGGAACGTAGAACTACTTTATTGTGTCAAGTTTCAAGAAGCTAGCACAAACCGTGTTTGATTTAGAGTTCTAACTGCATCTGTCAATATAGGAGAAAACAGAGTGAAACCTATAATTTCTAACTGTTCCTGCAAACGAATGCTACAACCTAGAAGAACAAAACTTGGGCATCCACGTTTGATTGGTGTACTGATCAATACTTGAAAGAATGATGAAGATTGGATGAAAAAATATATGTTGAGATTTCAGGAGACGGTAGTTTTTTGGAAGCTTAACAACGCCTTTCATTGAAAGTGTTATTCGCCGGTCTCTGCTTAAGGCTACATCAAGAGGAAACAAACCTTAGAGATAGAACGTAGAACTACTTTATTGTGTCAAGTTTCAAGAAGCTAGCACAAACCATGTTTGATTTAGAGTTCGAACTGCATCTGTCAATATAGGAGAAAACAGAGTGAAAACTAAAAATTCAAGCTGTTACTGCAAACGAATGCTTCAACCTAGGAGAACGAAACTTGAACATCCACGTTTTATTGGTGTACTGCTCATTACTTGAAATTATCATGAAGGTTGGAAAAAAAATATGTTGAGATTTCAGGAGACTGTAGTATTTTGGCAGCATAACAACGCCTTTCATTAAATATGTCTTTCCTCAGTCACTGCTTAGGTCTACATCCAGAGGAAACAAAAAATAAAAATAGAATGTAGAACTACTTTACTGTTTCAAGTTTCAAGAAGCTAGCACAAACCGTGTTTGATTTAGAGTTCGAACTATATTTGTCAATATAGGAGAAACAGAGTGAAACCTAACAATTCAAACTGTTACTCCAAAAGAATGCTTCAATCTAGGAGAACTAAACTTTGGCATCCAAGTGGGATTGGTGTACTGATCATTACTTGAAAGTATCATGAAGATTGGATGAAAAAATATATGTTGAGATTTCAGGAGGCTCTAGTGTGTTGGAAGTTTGGCAACCCCTTTCAGTATAAGTGTTATTCGCCAGTCCCAGCTTTAGGATACAAGAGGAAATAACCTTAGAGATAGAACATAGATCTACTTTAATGTGTCAAGTTTCAAGAAGCTAGCACAAACCGTGTTTGATTTAGAGTTCTAACTGCATCTGTCAATATAGGAGAAAACAGAGTGAAACCTATAATTTCTAACTGTTCCTGCAAACGAATGCTACAACCTAGAAGAACAAAACTTGGGCATCCACGTTTGATTGGTGTACTGATCAATACTTGAAAGAATCATGAAGATTGGATGAAAAAATATATGTTGAGATTTCAGGAGACCGTAGTTTTTTGCAAGCTTAACAACGCCTTTCATTGAAAGTGTTATTCGCCAGTCTCTGCTTAAGGCTACATCAAGAGGAAACAAACCTTAGAGATAGAACGTAGAACTATATTATTGTGTCAAGTTTCAAGAAGCTAGCACAAACCATGTTTGATTTAGAGTTCGAACTGCATCTGTCAATATAGGAGAAAACAGAGTGAAAACTAAAAATTCAAACTGTTACTGCAAACGAATGCTTCAATCTAGGAGAACGGAACTTGAACATCCACGTTTTATTGGTGTACTGCTCATTACTTGAAATTATCATGAAGGTCGGAAAAAAAAATATGTTGAGATTTCAGGTGCATATAGTATTTTGGCAGCCTAACAACGCCTTTCATTGAATGTGTCTTTCGTCAGTCTCTGCTTAGGTCTACATCCAGAGGAAAAAAAAAATAAAAATATAATGTAGAACTACTTTACTGTTTCAAGTTTCAAGAAGCTAGCACAAACCGTGTTTGATTTAGAGTTCGAACTACATTTGTCAATATAGGAGAAAACAGAGTGAAACCTAAAAATTCAAACTGTTACTCCAAAAGAATGCTTCAATCTAGGAGAAATAAACTTTGGCATCCAAGTGGGATTGGTGTACTGATCATTACTTGAAAGTATCATGAAGATTGGTTGAAAAAATATATGTTGAGATTTCAGGAGACTCTAGTGTGTTGGAAGTTTGGCAACCCCTTTCAGTATAAGTTGTATTCGCTAGTCCCAGCTTTAGGATACAAGAGGAAACAAACTTTAGAGATAGAACGTAGAACTACTTTATTGTGTCAAGTTTCAAGAAGCTAGCACAAACCGTGTTTGATTTAGAGTTCTAACTGCATCTGTCAATATAGGAGAAAACAGAGTGAAACCTATAATTTCTAACTGTTCCTGCAAACGAATGCTACAACCTAGAAGAACAAAACTTGGGCATCCACGTTTGATTGGTGTACTGATCAATACTTGAAAGAATCATGAAGATTGGATGAAAAAATACATGTTGAGATTTCAGGAGACGGTAGTTTTTTGGAAGCTTAACAACGCCTATCATTGAAAGTGTTATTCGCCGGTATCTGCTTAAGGCTACATTAAGAGGAAACAAACCTTAGAGATAGAACGTAGAACTACTTTATTGTGTCAAGTTTCACGAAGCTAGCACAAACCATGTTTGATTTAGAGTTCGAACTGCATCTGTCAATATAGGAGAAAACAGAGTGAAAACTAAAAATTCAAGCTGTTACTGCAATCGAATGCTTCAAACTAGGAGAGCGGAACTTGAACATCCACGTTTTATTGGTGTACTGCTCATTACTTGAAATTATCATGAAGGTCGGAAAAAAAAATATATTGAGATTTCAGGAGCATGTAGTATTTTGGCAGCCTAACAACGCCTTTCATTGAATGTGTCTTTCGTCAGTTTCTGCTTAGATCTACATCCAGAGGAAACAAAAAATAAAAATAGAATGTAGAACTACTTTACTGTTTCAAGTTTCAAGAATCTAGCACAAACCGTGTTTGATTTAGAGTTCGAACTACATTTGTCAATATAGGAGAAAACAGAATGAAACCTAAAAATTCAAACTGTTACTCCAAAAGAATGCTTCAATCTAGGAGAACTAAACTTTGGCATCCAAGTGGGATTGGTGTACTGATCATTACTTGAAAGTATCATGAAGATTGGATGAAAAAATATATGTTGAGATTTCAGAAGACTCTAGTGTGTTGGAAGTTTGGCAACCCCTTTCAGTATAAGTGTTATTCGCCAGTCCCAGCTTTAGGATACAAGAGGAAACAAACCTTAGAGATAGAACGTAGAACTACTTTATTGTGTCAAGTTTCAAGAAGCTAGCACAAACCGTGTTTGATTTAGAGTTCTAACTGCATCTGTCAATATAGGAGAAAACAGAGTGAAACCTATAATTTCTAACTGTTCCTGCAAACGAATGCTACAACCTAGAAGAACAAAACTTGGGCATCCACGTTTGATTGGTGTACTGATCAATACTTGAAAGAATCATGAAGATTGGATGAAAAAATATATGTTGAGATTTCAGGAGACGGTAGTTTTTTGGAAGCTTAACAACGCCTTTCATTGAAAGTGTTATTCGCCGTTCCCTGCTTAAGGCTACATGAAGACGAAACAAACCTTAGAGATAGAACGTAGAACTACTTTATTGTGTCAAGTTTCAAGAAGCTAGCACAAACCATGTTTGATTTAGAGTTCGAACTGCATCTGTCAATATAGGAGAAAACAGAGTGAAAACTAAAAATTCAAACTGTTACTGCAAACGAATGCTTCAACCTAGGAGAACGAAACTTGAACATCCACGTTTTATTGGTGTACTGCTCATTACTTGAAATTATCATGAAGGTCGGAAAAAAAATATGTTGAGATTTCAGGAGCCTGTAGTATTTTGGCAGCCTAACAACGCCTTTCATTGAATGTGTCTTTCGTCAGTCTCTGCTTAGGTCTACATCCAGAGGAAACAAGAAATAAAAATAGAATGTAGAACTACTTTACTGTTTCAAGTTTCAAGAAGCTAGCACAAACCGTGTTTGATTTAGAGTTCGAACTACATTGGCCAATATAGGAGAAAACAGAGTGAAACCTAAAAATTCAAACTGTTACTCTAAAAGAATGCTTCAATCTAGGAGAACTAATCTTTGGCATCCAAGTGGGATTGGTGTACTGATCATTACTTGAAAGTATCATGAAGATTGGATGAAAAAATATATGTTGAGATTTCAGGAGACTCTAGTGTGTTGGAAGTTTGGCAACCCCTTTCAGTATAAGTGTTATTCGCCATTCCCAGCTTTAGGATACAAGAGGAAACAAACCTTAGAGATAGAACGTAGAACTACTTTATTGTGTCAAGTTTCAAGAAGCTAGCACAAACCGTGTTTGATTTAGAGTTCTAACTGCATCTGACAATATAGGAGAAAACAGAGTGAAACCTAAAATTTCTAACTGTTCCTGCAAACGAATGCTACACCCTAGAAGAACAAAACTTGGGCATCCACGTTTGATTGGTGTACTGATCAATACTTGAAAGAATCATGAAGATTGGATGAAAAAATGTATGTTGAGATTTCAAGAGACGGTAGTTTTTTGGAAGCTTAACAACGCCTTTCATTGAAAGTGTTATTCGCCAGTCTCTGCTTAAGGCTACATCAAGAGGAAACAAACCTTAGAGATAGAACGTAGAAGTACTTTATTGTGTCAAGTTTCAAGAAGCTAGCACAAACCATGTTTGATTTAGAGTTCGAACTGCATCTGCCAATATAGGATAAAACAGAGTGAAAACTAAAAATTCAAACTCTTACTGCAAACGAATGCTTCAACCTAGGAGAACGAAACTTGAACATCCACATTATATTGGTGTACTGCTGATTACATGAAATTATCATGAAGGTCGGAAAAAAAAATATGTTGAGATTTCAGGAGACTGTAGTATTTTGGCAGCCTAACAACGCCTTTCATTGAATGTGTCTTTCGTCAGTCTCTGCTTAGGTCTACATCCAGAGGAAACAAAAAATAAAAATAGAATGTAGAACTACTTTACTGTTTCAAGTTTCAAGAAGCTAGCACAAACCGTGTTTGATTTAGAGTTCGAACTACATTAGTCAATATAGGAGAAAACAGAGTGAAACCTAAAAATTCAAACTGTTACTCCAAAAGAATGCTTCAATCTAGGAGAACTAAACTTTGGCATCCAAGTGGGATTTGTGTACTGATCATTACTTGAAAGTATCATGAAGATTGGATGAAAAAATATATGTTGAGATTTCAGGAGACTCTAGTGTGTTGGAAGTTTGGCAACCCCTTTCAGTATAAGTGTTATTCGCCAGTCCCAGCTTTAGGATACAAGAGGAAACAAACCTTAGAGATAGAACGTAGAACTACTTTATGGTGTCAAGATTCAAGAAGCTAGCACAAACCGTGTTTGATTTAGAGTTCTAACTGCATCTGTCAATATAGGAGAAAACAGAGTGAAACCTATAATTTCTAACTGTTCCTGCAAACGAATGCTACAACCTAGAAGAACAAAACTTGGGCATCCACGTTTGATTGGTGTACTGATCAATACTTGAAAGAATCATGAAGATTGGATGAAAAAATATATGTTGAGATTTCAGGAGAGGGTAGTTTTTTGGAAGCTTAACAACGCCTTTCATTGAAAGTGTTATTCGCCAGTCTCTGCTTAAGGCTACATCAAGAGGAAACAAACCTTAGAGATAGAACGTAGAACTACTTTACTGTGTCAAGTTTCAAGAAGCTAGCACAAACCATGTTTGATTTAGAGTTCGAACTGCATCTGTCAATATAGGAGAAAACAGAGTGAAAACTAAAAATTCAAACTGTTACTGCAAACGAATGCTTCAACCTTGGAGAACGGAACTTGAACATCCACGTTTTATTGGTGTACTGCTCATTACTTGAAATTATCATGAAGGTCGGAAAAAAAAATATGTTGAGATTTCAGGAGACTGTAGTATTTTGGCAGCCTATGAACGCCTTTCATTGAATGTGTCTTTCGTCTGTCTCTGCTTAGGTCTACATCCAGAGGAAACAAAAAATAAAAATAGAATGTAGAACTACTTTACTGTTTCAAGTTTCAAGAAGCTAGCACAAACCGTGTTTGATTTAGAGTTTGAACTACATTTGTCAATATAGGAGAAAACAGAGTGAAACCTAAAAATTCAAACTATTACTCCAAAAGAATGCTTCAATCTAGGAGAACTAAACTTTGGCATCCAAGTGGGATTGGTGTACTGATCATTACTTGAACGTATCATGAAGATTGGATGAAAAAATATATGTTGAGATTTCAGGAGACTCTAGTGTGTTGGAAGTTTGGCAACCCCTTTCAGTATAAGTGTAATTCGCCAGTCCCAGCTTTAGGATACAAGAGGAAACAAACCTTAGAGATAGAACGTAGAACTACTTTATTGTATCAAGTTTCAGGAAGCTAGCACAAACCGTGTTTGATTTAGAGTTCTAACTGCATCTGTCAATATAGGAGAAAACAGAGTGAAACCTATAATTTCTAACTGTTCCTGCAAACGAATGCTACAACCTAGAAGAACAAAACTTGGGCATCCACGTTTGATTGGTGTACTGATCAATACTTGAAAGAATCATGAAGATTGGATGAAAAAATATATGTTGAGATTTCAGGAGACCGTAGTTTTTTGGAAGCTTAACAACGCCTTTCATTGAAAGTGTTATTCGCCGGTCTCTGCTTAAGGCTTCATCAAGAGGAAACAAACCTTAGAGATAGAACGTAGAACTACTTTATTGTGTCAAGTTTCAAGAAGCCCGCACAAACCATGTTTGATTTAGAGTTCGAACTGCATCTGTCAATATAGGAGAAAACAGAGTGAAAATTAGAAATTCAAACTGTTACTGCAAACGAATGCTTCAACCTAGGAGAACGGAACTTGAACATCCACGTTTTATTGGTGTACTGCTCATTACTTGAAATTATCATGAAGGTCGGAAAAAAAAATATGTTGAGATTTCAGGAGACTGTAGTATTTTGGCAGCCTAACCACGCCTTTCATTGAATGTGTCTTTCGTCAGTCTCTGCTTAGGTCTACATCCAGAGGAAACAAAAAATAAAAATAGAATGTAGAACTACTTTACTGTTTCAAGTTTCAAGAAGCTAGCACAAACCGTGTTTGATTTAGAGTTCGAACTACATTTGTCAATATAGGAGAAAACAGAGTGAAACCTAAAAATTCAAACTGTTACTCCAAAAGAATGCTTCAATCTAGGAGAAGTAAACTTTGGCATCCAAGTGGGATTGGTGTACTGATCATTACTTGAACGTATCATGAAGATTGGATGAAAAAATATATGTTGAGATTTCAGGAGACTCTAGTGTGTTGGAAGTTTGGCAACCCCTTTCAGTATAAGTGTTATTCGCCAGTCCCAGCTTTAGGATACAAGAGAAAACAAACCTTAGAGATAGAATGTAGAACTACTTTATTGTGTCAAGTTTCAAGAAGCTAGCACAAACCGTGTTTGATTTAGAGTTCTAACTGCATCTGTCAATATAGGAGAAAACAGAGTGAAACCTATAATTTCTAACTGTTCCTGCAAACGAATGCTACAACCTAGAAGAACAAGACTTGGGCATCCACGTTTGATTGGTGTACTGATCAATACTTGAAAGAATCATGAAGATTGGATGAAAAAATATATGTTGAGATTTCAGGAGACGGTAGTATTTTAGAAGCTTAACAACGCCTTTCATTGAAAGTGTTATTCGCCAGTCTCTGCTTAAGGCTACATCAAGAGGAAACAAACCTTAGAGATAGAACGTAGAACTACTTTATTGTGTCAAGTTTCAAGAAGCTAGCACAAACCATGTGTGATTTAGAGTTCGAACTGCATCTGTCAATATAGGAGAAAACAGAGTGAAAACTAAAAATTCAAACTGTTATTCCAAAAGAATGCTTCAATCTAGGAGAACTAAACTTTGGCATCCAAGTGGGATTGGTGTACTGATCATTACTTGAAAGTATCATGAAGATTGGATGAAAAAATATATGTTGAGATTTCAGGAGACTCTAGGGTGTTGGAAGTTTGGCAAACCCTTTCAGTATATGTGTTATTCGCCAGTCCCAGCTATAGGATACAAGAGGAAACAAACCTTAGAGATAGGACGTAGAACTACTATACTGTGTCAAGTTTCAAGAAGCTAGCACAAACCGTGTTTGATTTAGAGTTCTAACTGCATCTGTCAATATAGGAGAAAACAGAGTGAAATCTATAGTTTCTAACTGTTCCTGCAAACGAATGCTACAACCTAGAAGAACAAAACTTGGGCATCCACGTTTGATTGGTGTACTGATCAATTCTTGAAAGAATCATGAAGATTGGATGAAAAAATATATGTTGAGATTTCAGGAGACGGTAGTTTTTTGGAAGCTTAACAACGCCTTTCATTGAAAGGGTTATTCGCCAGTCTCTGCTTAAGGCTACATCAAGAGGAAACAAACCTTAGAGATAGAACGTAGAACTACTTTATTCTGTCAAGTTTCAAGAAGCTAGCACAAACCATGTTTGATTTAGAGTTCGAACTGCATCTGTCAATATAGGAGAAAACAGAGTGAAAACTAAAAATTCAAACTGTTACTGCAAACGAATGCTTCAATCTAGGAGAACGAAACTTGAACATCCACGTTTTATTGGTGTACTGCTCATTACTTGAAATCATCATGAAAGTCGGAAAAAAAATATGTTGAGATTTCTGGAGACTGTATTATTTTGGCAGCCTAACAACGCCTTTCATTGAATGTGTCTTTCGTCAGTCTCTGCTTAGGTCTACATCCAGAGGAAACAAAAAATAAATATAGAATGTAGAACTACTTTACTGTTTCAAGTTTCAAAAGCTAGCACAAACCGTGTTTGATTTAGAGTTCGAACTACATTTGTCAATATAGGAGAAAACAGAGTGAAACCTAAAAATTCAAACTGTTACTCCAAAAGAATGCTTCAATCTAGGAGAACTAAACTTTGGCATCCATGTGGGATTGGTGTACTGATCATTACTTGAAAGTATCATGAAGATTGGATGAAAAAATATATGTTGAGATTTCAAGAGACTCTAGTGTGTTGGAAGTTTGGCAACCCCGTTCAGTATAAGTGTTATTCGCCAGTCCCAGCTGTAGGATACAAGAGGAAACAAACCTTAGAGATAGAACGTAGAACTACTTTATTGTGTCAAGTTGCAAGAAGCTAGCACAAACCGTGTTTCATTTAGAGTTCTAACTGCTTCTGTCAATATAGGAGAAAACAGAGTGAAACCTATAATTTCTAACTGTTCCTTCAAACGAATGCTACAACCTAGAAGAACAAAACTTGGGCATCCACGTTTGATTGGTGTACTGATCAATACTTGAAAGAATCATGAAGATTGGATGAAAAAATATATGTTGAGATTGCAGGAGACGGTAGTTATTTGGAAGCTTAACAACGCCTTTCATTGAAAGTGTTATTCGCCAGTCTCTGCTTAAGGCTACATCAAGAGGAAACAAACCTTAGAGATAGAACGTAAAACTACTTTATTGTGTCAAGTTTCAAGAAGCTAGCACAAACCATGTTTGATTTAGAGTTCGAACTGCATCTGTCAATATAGGAGAAAACAGAGTGAAAACTAAAAATTCAAACTGTTACTGCAAACGAATGCTTCAACTTAGGAGAACAAAACTTGAAAATCCAAGTTTTATTGGTGTACTGCTCTTTACTTGAAATTATCATGAAGGTCGGAAAAAAAAATATGTTGAGATTTCAGGAGACAGTAGTATTTTAGCAGCCTAACAACGCCTTTCATTGAATGTGTCTTTCGTCAGTCTCTGCTTAGGTCTACATCCAGAGGAAACAAAAAATAAAAATAGAATGTAGAACTACTTTACTGTTTCAAGTTTCAACAAGCTAGCACAAACCGTGTTTGATTTAGAGTTCGAACTACATTTGTCAATATAGGAGAAAACAGAGTGAAACCTAAAAATTCAAACTATTACTCCAAAAGAATGCTTCAATCTAGGAGAACTAAACTTTGGCATCCAAGTGGGATTGGTGTACTGATCATTACTTGAAAGTATCATGAAGATTGGATGAAAAAATATATGTTGAGATTTCAGGAGACTCTAGGGTGTTGGAAGTTTGGCAACCCCTTTCAGTATATGTGTTATTCGCCAGTCCCAACTGTAGGATACAAGAGGAAACAAACCTTAGAGATAGAACGTAGAACTACTTTATTGTGTCAAGTTTCAAGAAGCTAGCACAAACCGTGTTTGATTTAGAGTTCTAACTGCATCTGTCAATATAGGAGAAAACAGAGTGAAAATTAAAAATTCAAACTGTTACTGCAAATGAATGCGTCAACCTAGGAGAACGAAACTTGAACATCCACGTTTTGTTGGTGGACTGCTCATTACTTGAAATTATCATGAAGGTCGGAAAAAAAAATATGTTGAGATTTCAGGAGACTGTAGTATTTTGGCAGCCTAACAACGCCTTTCATTGAATGTGTCTTTTGTCAGTCTCTGCTAAGGTCTACATCCAGAGGAAACAAAAAGTAAAAATAGAATGTAGAACTACTTTACTGTTTCAAGTTTCAAGAAGCTAGCACAAACCGTGTTTGATTTAGAGTTCGAACTACATTTGTCAATATAGGAGAAAACAGAGTGAAACCTAAAAATTCAAACAGTTACTCCAAAAGAATGCTTCAATCTAGGAGAACTAAACTTTGGCATCCAAGTGGGATTGGTGTACTGATCTAACTTGAAAGTATCATGAAGATTGGATGAAAAAATATATGTTGAGATTTCAGGAGACTCTAGTGTGTTGGAAGTTTGGCAACCCCTTTCAGTATAAGTGTTATTCGCCAGTCCCAGCTTTAGGATACAAGAGGAAACAAACCTTAGAGATAGAACGTAGAACTACTTTACTGTGTCAAGTTTCAGGAAGCTAGCACAAACCGTGTTTGATTTAGAGTTCTAACTGCATCTGTCAATATAGGAGAAAACAGAGTGAAACCTATAATTTCTAACTGTTCCTGCAAACGAATGCTACAACCTAGAAGAACAAAACTTGGGCATCCACGTTTGATTGGTGTACTGATCAATACTTGAAAGAACCATGAAGATTGGATGAAAAAATATATGTTGAGATTTCAGGAGATGGTAGTTTTTTGGAGGCTTAACAACGCCTTTAATTGAAAGTGTTATTCGCCAGTCTCTGCTTAAGGCTACATCAAGAGGAAAAAAATCTTAGAGATAGAACGTAGAACTACTTTATTGTGTCAAGCTTCAAGAAGCTAGCACAAACCATGTTTGATTTAGAGTTCGAAATGCATCTGTCAATATTGGAGAAAACAGAGTGAAAACTAAAAATTCAAACTGTTACTGCAAACGAATGCTTCAACCTAGGAGAACGAACCTTGAACATCCACGTTTTATTGGTGTACTGCTCATTACTTGAAATTATCATGAAGGTCGGAAAAAAAAATATGTTGAGATTTCAGGAGACTGTAGTATTTTGGCAGCCTAACAACGCCTTTCATTGAATGTGTCTTTCGTCAGTCTCTGCTAAGGTCTACATCCAGAGGAAACAAAAAGTAAAAATAGAATGTAGAACTACTTTACTGTTTCAAGTTTCAAGAAGCTAGCACAAACCGTGTTTGATTTAGAGTTCGAACTACATTTGTCAATATAGGAGAAAACAGAGTGAAACCTAAAAATTCAAACTGTTACTCCAAAAGAATGCTTCAATCTAGGAGAACTAAACTTTGGCATCCAAGTGGGATTGGTGTACTGATCTAACTTGAAAGTATCATGAAGATTGGATGAAAAAATATATGTTGAGATTTCAGGAGACTCTAGTGTGTTGGAAGTTTGGCAACCCCTTTCAGTATAAGTGTTATTCGCTAGTCCCAGCATAAGGATACAAGAGGAAACAAACCTTAGAGTTAGAACGTAGAACTACTTTACTGTGTCAAGTTTCAGGAAGCTAGCACAAACCGTGTTTGATTTAGAGTTCTAACTGCATCTGTCAATATAGGAGAAAACAGAGTGAAACCTATAATTTCTAACTGTTCCTGCAAACGAATGCTACAACCTAGAAGAACAAAACTTGGGCATCCACGTTTGATTGGTGTACTGATCAATACTTGAAAGAATCATGAAGATTGGATGAAAAAATATATGTTGAGATTTCAGGAGACGGTAGTTTTTTGGAAGCTTAACAACGCCTTTCATTGAAAGTGTTATTCGCCAGTCTCTGCTTAAGGCTACATCAAGAGGAAACAAACCTTAGAGATAGAACGTAGAACTACTTTATTGTGTCAAGTTTCAAGAAGCTAGCACAAACCATGTTTGATTTAGAGTTCGAACTGCATCTGTCAATATAGGAGAAAACAGAGTGAAAACTAAACATTCAAACTGTTACTGCAAACGAATGCTTCAACTTAGGAGAACGAAACTTGAACATCCACGTTTTATTGGTGTACTGCTCATTACTTGAAATTATCATGAAGGTCGAAAAAAAATATGTTGAGATTTCAGGAGACTGTAGTATTTTTACAGCATAACAACGCCTTTCATTGAATGTGTCTTTCGTCAGTCTCTGCTCAGGTCTACATCCAGAGGAAACAAAAAATAAAAATAGAATGTAGAACTACTTTACTGTTTCAAGTTTCAAGAAGCTAGCACAAACCGTGTTTGATTTAGAGTTCGAACTGCATCTGTCAATATAGGAGAAAACAGAGTGAAACCTAAAAATTCAAACTGTTACTCCAAAAGAATGCTTCAATCTAGGAGAACTAAACTTTGGCATCCAAGTGGGACTGGTGTACTGATCATTACTTGAAAGTATCATCAAGATTGGATGAAAAAATATATGTTGAGATTTCAGGAGACTCTAGGGTGTTGGAAGTTTGGCAACCCCTTTCAGTATATGTGTTATTCGCCAGTCCCAGCTTTAGGATACAAGAGGAAACAAACCTTAGAGATAGAACGTAGAACTACTTTATTGTGTCAAGTTTCAAGAAGCTAGCACAAACCGTGTTTGATTTAGAGTTCTAACTGCATCTGTCAATATAGGAGAAAACAGAGTGAAAATTAAAAATTCAAACTGTTACTGCAAACGAATGCGTCAACCTAGGAGAACGAAACTTGAACATCCACGTTTTGTTGGTGGACTGCTCATTACTTGAAATTATCATGAAGGTCGGAAAAAAAAATATGTTGAGATTTCAGGAGACTGTAGTATTTTGGCAGCCTAACAACGCCTTTCATTGAATGTGTCTTTCGTCAGTCTCTGCTAAGGTCTACATCCAGAGGAAACAAAAAGTAAAAATAGAATGTAGAACTACTTTACTGTTTCAAGTTTCAAGAAGCTAGCACAAACCGTGTTTGATTTAGAGTTCGAACTACATTTGTCAATATAGGAGAAAACAGAGTGAAACCTAAAAATTCAAACAGTTACTCCAAAAGAATGCTTCAATCTAGGAGAACTAAACTTTGGCATCCAAGTGGGATTGGTGTACTGATCTAACTTGAAAGTATCATGAAGATTGGATGAAAAAATATATGTTGAGATTTCAGGAGACTCTAGTGTGTTGGAAGTTTGGCAACCCCTTTCAGTATAAGTGTTATTCGCCAGTCCCAGCTTTAGGATACAAGAGGAAACAAACCTTAGAGATAGAACGTAGAACTACTTTACTGTGTCAAGTTTCAGGAAGCTAGCACAAACCGTGTTTGATTTAGAGTTCTAACTGCATCTGTCAATATAGGAGAAAACAGAGTGAAACCTATAATTTCTAACTGTTCCTGCAAACGAATGCTACAACCTAGAAGAACAAAACCCACGTTTGATTGGTGTACTGATCAATACTTGAAAGAACCATGAAGATTGGATGAAAAATATATGTTGAGATTTCAGGAGATGGTAGTTTTTTGGAAGCTTAACAACGCCTTTCATTGAAAGTGTTATTCGCCAGTCTCTGCTTAAGGCTACATCAAGAGGAAAAAAATTCTTAGAGATAGAACGTAGAACTACTTTATTGTGTCAAGCTTCAAGAAGCTAGCACAAACCATGTTTGGTTTAGAGTTCGAACTGCATCTGTCAATATTGGAGAAAACAGAGTGAAAACTAAAAATTCAAACTCTTACTGCAAACGAATGCTTCAACCTAGGAGAACGAACCTTGAACATCCACGTTTTATTGGTGTACTGCTCATTACTTGAAATTATCATGAAGGTCGGAAAAAAAAATATGTTGAGATTTCAGGAGACTGTAGTATTTTGGCAGCCTAACAACGCCTTTCATTGAATGTGTCTTTCGTCAGTCTCTGCTAAGGTCTACATCCAGAGGAAACAAAAAGTAAAAATAGAATGTAGAACTACTTTACTGTTTCAAGTTTCAAGAAGCTAGCACAAACCGTGTTTGATTTAGAGTTCGAACTACATTTGTCAATATAGGAGAAAACAGAGTGAAACCTAAAAATTCAAACTGTTACTCCAAAAGAATGCTTCAATCTAGGAGAACTAAACTTTGGCATCCAAGTGGGATTGGTGTACTGATCTAACTTGAAAGTATCATGAAGATTGGATGAAAAAATATATGTTGAGATTTCAGGAGACTCTAGTGTGTTGGAAGTTTGGCAACCCCTTTCAGTATAAGTGTTATTCGCCAGTCCCAGCATAAGGATACAAGAGGAAACAAACCTTAGAGATAGAACGTAGAACTACTTTACTGCGTCAAGTTTCAGGAAGCTAGCACAAACCGTGTTTTATTTAGAGTTCTAACTGCATCTGTCAATATAGGAGAAAACAGAGTGAAACCTATAATTTCTAACTGTTCCTGCAAAAGAATGCTACAACTAGAAGAACAAAACTTGGGCATCCACGTTTGATTGGTGTACTGATCAATACTTGAAAGAATCATGAAGATTGGATGAAAAAATATATGTTGAGATTTCAGGAGACGGTAGTTTTTTGGAAGCTTAACAACGCCTTTCATTGAAAGTGTTATTCGCCAGTCTCTGCTTAAGGCTACATCAAGAGGAAACAAATCTTAGAGATAGAACGTAGAACTACTTTATTGTGTCAAGTTTCAAGAAGCTAGCACAAACCATGGTTGATTTAGATTTCGAACTGCATCTGTTAATATAGGAGAAAACAGAGTGAAAAGTAAAAATTCAAACTGTTACTGCAAACGAATGCTTCAACTAGGAGAACGAAACTTGAACATCCACGTTTTATTGGTGTACTGCTGATTACTTGAAATTATCATGAAGGTCGGAAAAAAATATGTTGAGATTTCAGGAGACTGTAGTATTTTGGCAGCCTAACAACGCCTTTATTTGAATGTGTCTTTCGTCAGTCTCTGCTTAGGTCTACATCCAGAGGAAACAAAAAATAAAATAGAATGTAGAACTACTTTACTGTTTCAAGTTTCAAGAAGCTAGCACAAACCGTGTTTGATTTAGAGTTCGAACTACATTTGTCAATATAGGAGAAAACAGAGTGAAACCTAAAAATTCAAACTGTTACTCCAAAAGAATGCTTCAATCTAGGAGAACTAAACTTTGGCATCCAAGTGGGATTGGTGTACTGATCATTACTTGAAAGTATCATGAAGATTGGATGAAAAAATATATGTTGAGATTTCAGGAGACTCTAGTGTGTTGGAAGTTTGGCAACCCCTTTCAGTATAAGTGTTATTCGCCAGTCCCAGCTTTAGGATACAAGAGGAAACAAACCTTAGAGATAGAACGTAGAACTACTTTATTGTGTCAAGTTTCAAGAAGCTAGCACAAACCGTGTTTGATTTAGAGTTCTAACTGCATCTGTCAATATAGGAGAAAACAGAGTGAAACCTATAATTTCTAACTGTTCCTGCAAACGAATGTTACAACCTAGAAGAACAAAACTTGGGCATCCTCGTTTGATTGGTGTACTGATCAATACTTGAAAGAATCATGAAGATTGGATGAAAAAATATATGTTGAGATTTCAGGAGACGGTAGTTTTTTGGAAGCTTAACAACGCCTTTCATTGAAAGTGTTATTCGCCAGTCTCTGCTTAAGGCTACATCAAGAGGAAACAAACCTTAGAGATAGAACGTAGAACTACTTTATTGTGTCAAGTTTCAAGAAGCTAGCACAAACCATGTTTGATTTAGAGTTCGAACTGCATCTGTCAATATAGGAGAAAACAGAGTGAAAACTAAAAATTCAAACAGTTACTGCAAACGAATGCTTCAAGCTAGGAGAACGAAACTTGAACATCCACGTTTTATTGGTGTACTGCTGATAACATGAAATTATCATGAAGTTCGGAAAAAAAAATATTTTGAGATTTCAGGAGACTGTAGTATTTTGGCAGCCTAACAACGCCTTTCATTGAATGTGTCTTTCGTCAGTCTCTGCTTAGGTCTACATCCAGAGGAAACAAAAAATAAAAAGAGAATGTAGAACTACTTTACTGTTTCAAGTTTCAAGAAGCTAGCACAAACCGTGTTTGATTTAGAGTTCGAACTACGTTTGTCAATATAGGAGAAAACAGATTGAAACCTAAAAATTCAAACTGTTACTCCAAAAGAATGCTTCAATCTAGGAGAACTAAACTTTGGCATCCAAGTGGGATTGGTGTACTGATGATTACTTGAAAGTATCATGAAAATTGGATGAAAAAATATATGTTGAGATTTCAGGAGACTCTAGTGTGTTGGAAGTTTGGCAATCCCTTTCAGTATAAGTGTTATTCGCCAGTCCTAGCTTTAGGATACAAGAGGAAACAAACCTGAGAGATAGAACGTAGAACTACTTTATTGTGTCAAGTTTCAAGAAGCTAGCACAAACCGTGTTTGATTTAGAGTTCTAACTGCATCTGTCAATATAGGAGAAAACAGAGTGAAACCTATAATTTCTAACTGTTCCTGCAAACGAATGCTACAACCTTGAAGAACAAAACTTGGGCATCCACTTTTGATTGGTGTACTGATCAATACTTGAAAGAATCATGAAGATTGGATGAAAAAATATATGTTGAGAATTCAGGAGACGGTAGTTTTTTGGAAGCTTAACAACGCCTTTCATTGAAAGTGTTATTCGCCACTCTTTGCTGAAGGCTACATCAAGAGGAAACAAACCTTAGAGATAGAACGTAGAACTACTTTATTGTGTCAAGTTTCAAGAAGCTAGCACAAACCATGTTTGATTTAGCGTTCGAACTGCATCTGTCAATATAGGAGAAAACAGAGTGAAAACTAAAAATTCAAACTGTTACTGCAAACGAATGCTTCAAGCTAGGAGAACGAAACTTGAACATCCACGTTTTATTGGTGTACTGCTCATTACTTGAAGTTATCATGAAGGTCGGAAAAAAAATATGTTGAGATTTCAGGAGACTGTAGTATTTTGGCAGCCTAACAACGCCTTTCATTGAATGTGTCTTTCGTGAGTCTCTGCTTAGGTCTACATCCAGAGGAAACAAAAAATAAAAATAGAATGTAGAACTACTTTACTGTTTCAAGTTTCAAGAAGCTAGCACAAACCGTGATTGATTTAGAGTTCGAACTACATTTGTCAATATAGGAGAAAACAGAGTGAAACCTAAAAATTCAAACTGTTACTCCAAAAGAATGCTTCAATCGAGGATAACGAAACTTTGGCATCCAAGTGGGATTGGTGTAGTGATCATTACTTGAAAGTATCATGAAGATTGGATGAAAAAATATATGTTGAGATTTCAGGAGACTCTAGTGTGTTGGAAGTTTGGCAACCCCTTTCAGTATAAGTGTTATTCGCCAGTCCCAGCTTTAGGATACAAGAGGAAACAAACCTTAGAGATAGAACGTAGAACTACTTTATTGTGTCAAGTTTCAAGAAGCTAGCACAAACCGTGTTTGATTTAGAGTTCTAACTGCATCTGTCAATATAGGAGAAAACAGAGTGAAACCTATAATTTCTAACTGTTCCTGCAAACGAATGCTACAACCTAGAAGAACAAAACTTGGGCATCCACGTTTGATTGGTGTACTGATCAATACTTGAAAGAATCATGAAGATTGGATGAAAAAATATATGTTGAGATTTCAGGAGACGGTAGTTTTTTGGAAGCTTAACAACGCCTTTCATTGAAAGTGTTATTCGCCAGTCTCTGCTTAAGGCTACATCAAGAGGAAACAAAATTTAGAGATAGAACGTAGAACTACTTTATTGTGTCAAGTTTCAAGAAGCTAGCACAAACCATGTTTGATTTAGAGTTCGAACTGCATCTGTCAATATAGGAGAAAACAGAGTGAAAACTAAAAATTCAAACTGTTACTGCAAACGAATGCTTCAACCTAGGAGAACGAAACTTGAACATCCACGTTTTATTGGTGTACTGCTCATTACTTGAAGTTATCATGAAGGTCGGAAAAAAAATATGTTGAGATTTCAGGAGACTGTAGTATTATGGCAGCCTAACAACGCCTTTCATTGAATGTGTCTTTCGTCAGTCTCTGCTTAGGTCTACATCCAGAGGAAACAAAAAATAAAAATAGAATGTAGAACTACTTTACTGTTTCAAGTTTCAAGAAGCTAGCACAAACCGTGTTTGATTTAAAGTTCGAACTACATTTGTCAATATAGGAGAAAACAGAGTGAAACCTAAAAATTCAAACAGTTACTAAAAAAGAATGCTTCAATCTAAGAGAACTAAACTTTGGCATCCAAGTGGGATTGGTGTACTGATCATTACTTGAAAGTATCATGAAGATTGGATGAAAAAATATTTGTTGAGATTTCAGGAGACTCTAGTGTGTTGGAAGTTTGGCAACCCCTTTCAGTATATGTGTTATTCGCCAGTCCCAGCTTTAGGATACAAGAGGAAACAAACCTTAGAGATAGAACGTAGAACTACTTTATTGTGTCAAGTTTCAAGAAGCTAGCACAAACCGTGTTTGATTTAGAGTTCTAACTGCATCTGTCAATATAGGAGAAAACAGAGTGAAACCTATAATTTCTAACTGTTCCTGCAAACGAATGCTACAACCTAGAAGAACAAAACTTGGGCATCCACGTTTGATTGGTGTACTGATCAATACTTGAAAGAATCATGAAGATTGGATGAAAAAATATATGTTGAGATTTCAGGAGACCGTAGTTTTTTGGAAGCTTAACAACGCCTTTCATTGAAAGTGTTATTCGCCAGTCTCTGCTTAAGGCTACATCAAGAGGAAACAAACCCTAGAGATAGAACGTAGAACTACTTTATTGTGTCAAGTTTCAAGAAGCTAGCACAAACCATGTTTGATTTAGAGTTCGAACTGCATCTGTCAATATAGGAGAAAACAGTGAAAACTAAAAATTCAAACTGTTACTGCAAACGAATGCTTCAAGCTAGGAGAACGAAAATTGAACATCCACGTTTTATTGGTGTACTGCTCATTACTTGAAATTATCATGAAGGTCGGAAAAAAAAGTATGTTGAGATTTCAGGAGACTGTAGTATTTTGGCAGCCTAACAACGCCTTTCATTGAATGTGTCTTTCGTGAGTCTCTGCTTAGGTCTACATCCAGAGGAAACAAAAAATAAAAATAGAATGTAGAACTACTTTACTGTTTCAAGTTTCAAGAAGCTAGCACAACCGTGTTTGATTTAGAGTTCGAACTACATTTGTCAATATAGGAGAAAACAGAGTGAAACCTAAAAATTCAAACTGTTACTCCAAAAGAATGCTTCAATCTAGGAGAACTAAACTTTGGCATCCAAGTGGGATTGGTGTACTGATCATTACTTGAAAGTATCATGAAGATTGGATGAAAAAATATATGTTGAGATTTCAGGAGACTCTAGTGTGTTGGAAGTTTGGCAACCCCTTTCAGTATAAGTGTTATTCGCCAGTCCCAGCTTTAGGATACAAGAGGAAACAAACCTTAGAGATAGAACGTAGAACTACTTTATTGTGTCAAGTTTCAAGAAGCAAGCACAAACCGTGTTCGAATTAGAGTTCTAACTGCATCTGTCAATATAGGAGAAAACAGAGTGAAACCTATAATTTCTAACTGTTCCTGCAAACGAATGCTACAACCTAGAAGAACAAAACTTGGGCATCCACGTTTGATTGGTGTACTGATCAATACTTGAAAGAATCATGAAGATTGGATGAAAAAATATATGTTGAGATTTCAGGAGACGGTAGTTTTTTGGAAGCTTAACAACGCCTTTCATTGAAAGTGTTATTCGCCAGTCTCTGCTTAAGGCTACATCAAGAGGAAACAAACCTTAGAGATAGAACGTAGAACTACTTTATTGTGTCAAGTTTCAAGAAGCTAGCACAAACCATGTTTGATTTAGAGTTCGAACTGCATCTGTCAATATAGGAGAAAACAGAGTGAAAACTAAAAATTCAAACAGTTACTGCAAACGAATGCTTCAAGCTAGGAGAACGAAACTTGAACATCCACGTTTTATTGGTGTACTGCTGATAACATGAAATTATCATGAAGTTCGGAAAAAAAAATATTTTGAGATTTCAGGAGACTGTAGTATTTTGGCAGCCTAACAACGCCTTTCATTGAATGTGTCTTTCGTCAGTCTCTGCTTAGGTCTACATCCAGAGGAAACAAAAAATAAAAAGAGAATGTAGAACTACTTTACTGTTTCAAGTTTCAAGAAGCTAGCACAAACCGTGTTTGATTTAGAGTTCGAACTACGTTTGTCAATATAGGAGAAAACAGATTGAAACCTAAAAATTCAAACTGTTACTCCAAAAGAATGCTTCAATCTAGGAGAACTAAACTTTGGCATCCAAGTGGGATTGGTGTACTGATGATTACTTGAAAGTATCATGAAAATTGGATGAAAAAATATATGTTGAGATTTCAGGAGACTCTAGTGTGTTGGAAGTTTGGCAATCCCTTTCAGTATAAGTGTTATTCGCCAGTCCTAGCTTTAGGATACAAGAGGAAACAAACCTGAGAGATAGAACGTAGAACTACTTTATTGTGTCAAGTTTCAAGAAGCTAGCACAAACCGTGTTTGATTTAGAGTTCTAACTGCATCTGTCAATATAGGAGAAAACAGAGTGAAACCTATAATTTCTAACTGTTCCTGCAAACGAATGCTACAACCTTGAAGAACAAAACTTGGGCATCCACTTTTGATTGGTGTACTGATCAATACTTGAAAGAATCATGAAGATTGGATGAAAAAATATATGTTGAGAATTCAGGAGACGGTAGTTTTTTGGAAGCTTAACAACGCCTTTCATTGAAAGTGTTATTCGCCACTCTTTGCTGAAGGCTACATCAAGAGGAAACAAACCTTAGAGATAGAACGTAGAACTACTTTATTGTGTCAAGTTTCAAGAAGCTAGCACAAACCATGTTTGATTTAGCGTTCGAACTGCATCTGTCAATATAGGAGAAAACAGAGTGAAAACTAAAAATTCAAACTGTTACTGCAAACGAATGCTTCAAGCTAGGAGAACGAAACTTGAACATCCACGTTTTATTGGTGTACTGCTCATTACTTGAAGTTATCATGAAGGTCGGAAAAAAAATATGTTGAGATTTCAGGAGACTGTAGTATTTTGGCAGCCTAACAACGCCTTTCATTGAATGTGTCTTTCGTGAGTCTCTGCTTAGGTCTACATCCAGAGGAAACAAAAAATAAAAATAGAATGTAGAACTACTTTACTGTTTCAAGTTTCAAGAAGCTAGCACAAACCGTGATTGATTTAGAGTTCGAACTACATTTGTCAATATAGGAGAAAACAGAGTGAAACCTAAAAATTCAAACTGTTACTCCAAAAGAATGCTTCAATCGAGGATAACGAAACTTTGGCATCCAAGTGGGATTGGTGTAGTGATCATTACTTGAAAGTATCATGAAGATTGGATGAAAAAATATATGTTGAGATTTCAGGAGACTCTAGTGTGTTGGAAGTTTGGCAACCCCTTTCAGTATAAGTGTTATTCGCCAGTCCCAGCTTTAGGATACAAGAGGAAACAAACCTTAGAGATAGAACGTAGAACTACTTTATTGTGTCAAGTTTCAAGAAGCTAGCACAAACCGTGTTTGATTTAGAGTTCTAACTGCATCTGTCAATATAGGAGAAAACAGAGTGAAACCTATAATTTCTAACTGTTCCTGCAAACGAATGCTACAACCTAGAAGAACAAAACTTGGGCATCCACGTTTGATTGGTGTACTGATCAATACTTGAAAGAATCATGAAGATTGGATGAAAAAATATATGTTGAGATTTCAGGAGACGGTAGTTTTTTGGAAGCTTAACAACGCCTTTCATTGAAAGTGTTATTCGCCAGTCTCTGCTTAAGGCTACATCAAGAGGAAACAAAATTTAGAGATAGAACGTAGAACTACTTTATTGTGTCAAGTTTCAAGAAGCTAGCACAAACCATGTTTGATTTAGAGTTCGAACTGCATCTGTCAATATAGGAGAAAACAGAGTGAAAACTAAAAATTCAAACTGTTACTGCAAACGAATGCTTCAACCTAGGAGAACGAAACTTGAACATCCACGTTTTATGGTGTACTGCTCATTACTTGAAGTTATCATGAAGGTCGGAAAAAAAATATGTTGAGATTTCAGGAGACTGTAGTATTATGGCAGCCTAACAACGCCTTTCATTGAATGTGTCTTTCGTCAGTCTCTGCTTAGGTCTACATCCAGAGGAAACAAAAAATAAAAATAGAATGTAGAACTACTTTACTGTTTCAAGTTTCAAGAAGCTAGCACAAACCGTGTTTGATTTAAAGTTCGAACTACATTTGTCAATATAGGAGAAAACAGAGTGAAACCTAAAAATTCAAACAGTTACTCCAAAAGAATGCTTCAATCTAAGAGAACTAAACTTTGGCATCCAAGTGGGATTGGTGTACTGATCATTACTTGAAAGTATCATGAAGATTGGATGAAAAAATATTTGTTGAGATTTCAGGAGACTCTAGTGTGTTGGAAGTTTGGCAACCCCTTTCAGTATAAGTGTTATTCGCCAGACCCAGCTTTAGGATACAAGAGGAAACAAACCTTCGAGATAGAACGTAGAATTACTTTATTGTGTCAAGTTTCAAGAAGCTAGCACAAACCGTGTTTGATTTAGAGTTCTAACTGCATCTATCAAAATAGGAGAAAACAGAGTGATACCTATAATTTCTAACTGTTCCTGCAAACGAATGCTACAACCTAGAAGAACAAAAGTTGGGCATCCACGTTTGATTGGTGTACTGATCAATACATGAAAGAATCATGAAGATTGGATGAAAAAATATATGTTGAGATTTCAGGAGACGGTAGTTTTTTGGAAGCTTAACAACGCCTTTCATTGAAAGTGTTATTCGCCAGTCTCTGCTTAAGGCTACATCAAGAGGAAACAAACCTTAGAGATAAAACGTAGAACTACTTTATTGTGTCAAGTTTCAAGAAGCTAGCACAAACCATGTTGATTTAGAGTTCGAACTGCATCTGTCAATATAGGAGAAAACAGAGTGAAAACTAAAAATTCAAACTGTTACTGCAAACGAATGCTTCAACCTAGGAGAACGAAACTTGAACATCCACGTTTTATTGGTGTACTGCTCATTACTTGAAATTATCATGAAGGTCGGAAAAAAAATATGTTGAGATTTCAGGAGACTGTAGTATTTTGGCAGCCTAACAACGCCTTTCATTGAATGTGTCTTTCGTCAGTCTCTGCTTAGGTCTACATCCAGAGGAAACAAAAAATAAAATAGAATGTAGAACTACTTTACTGTTTCAAGTTTCAAGAAGCTAGCTCAAACCGTGTTTGATTTAGAGTTCGAACTACATTTGTCAATATAGGAGAAAACAGAGTGAAACCTAAAAATTCAAACTGTTACTCCAAAAGAATGCTTCAATCTAGGAGAACTAAACTTTGGCATCCAAGTGGGATTGGTGTACTGATCATTACTTGAAAGTATCATGAAGATTGGATGAAAAAAATATTTGTTGAGATTTCAGGAGACTCTAGTGTGTTGGAAGTTTGGCAACCCCTTTCAGTATAAGTGTTATTCGCCAGTCCCAGCTTAAGGATACAAGAGGAAACAAACCTTCGAGATAGAACGTAGAACTACTTTATTGTGTCAAGTTTCAAGAAGCTAGCACAAACCGTGTTTGATTTAGAGTTCTAACTGCATCTGTCAATATAGGAGAAAACAGAGTGAAACCTACAATTTCTAACTGTTCCTGCAAACGAATGCTACAACCTAGAAGAACAAAACTTGGGCATCCACGTTTGATTGGTGTACTGATCAATACTTGAAAGAATCATGAAGATTGGATGAAAAAATATATGTTGAGATTTCAGGAGACGGTAGTTTTTTGGAAGCTTAACAACGCCTTTCATTGAAAGTGTTATTCGCCAGTCTCTGCTTAAGGCTACATCAAGAGGAAACAAAATTTAGAGATAGAACGTAGAACTACTTTATTGTGTCAAGTTTCAAGAAGCTAGCACAAACCATGTTTGATTTAGAGTTCGAACTGCATCTGTCAATATAGGAGAAAACAGAGTGAAAACTAAAAATTCAAACTGTTACTGCAAACGAATGCTTCAACCTAGGAGAACGAAACTTGAACATCCACGTTTTATTGGTGTACTGCTCATTACTTGAAGTTATCATGAAGGTCGGAAAAAAAATATGTTGAGATTTCAGGAGACTGTAGTATTATGGCAGCCTAACAACGCCTTTCATTGAATGTGTCTTTCGTCAGTCTCTGCTTAGGTCTACATCCAGAGGAAAGAAAAAAAAAAAATAGAATGTAGAACTACTTTACTGTTTCAAGTTTCAAGAAGCTAGCACAAACCGTGTTTGATTTAAAGTTCGAACTACATTTGTCAATATAGGAGAAAACAGAGTGAAACCTAAAAATTCAAACAGTTACTCCAAAAGAATGCTTCAATCTAAGAGAACTAAACTTTGGCATCCAAGTGGGATTGGTGTACTGATCATTACTTGAAAGTATCATGAAGATTGGATGAAAAAATATTTGTTGAGATTTCAGGAGACTCTAGTGTGTTGGAAGTTTGGCAACCCCTTTCAGTATAAGTGTTATTCGCCAGACCCAGCTTTAGGATACAAGAGGAAACAAACCTTCGAGATAGAACGTAGAATTACTTTATTGTGTCAAGTTTCAAGAAGCTAGCACAAACCGTGTTTGATTTAGAGTTCTAACTGCATCTATCAAAATAGGAGAAAACAGAGTGATACCTATAATTTCTAACTGTTCCTGCAAACGAATGCTACAACCTAGAAGAACAAAAGTTGGGCATCCACGTTTGATTGGTGTACTGATCAATACATGAAAGAATCATGAAGATTGGATGAAAAAATATATGTTGAGATTTCAGGAGACGGTAGTTTTTTGGAAGCTTAACAACGCCTTTCATTGAAAGTGTTATTCGCCAGTCTCTGCTTAAGGCTACATCAAGAGGAAACAAACCTTAGAGATAAAACGTAGAACTACTTTATTGTGTCAAGTTTCAAGAAGCTAGCACAAACCATGTTTGATTTAGAGTTCGAACTGCATCTGTCAATATAGGAGAAAACAGAGTGAAAACTAAAAATTCAAACTGTTACTGCAAACGAATGCTTCAACCTAGGAGAACGAAACTTGAACATCCACGTTTTATTGGTGTACTGCTCATTACTTGAAATTATCATGAAGGTCGGAAAAAAAAATATGTTGAGATTTCAGGAGACTGTAGTATTTTGGCAGCCTAACAACGCCTTTCATTGAATGTGTCTTTCGTCAGTCTCTGCTTAGGTCTACATCCAGAGGAAACAAAAAATAAAAATAGAATGTAGAACTACTTTACTGTTTCAAGTTTCAAGAAGCTAGCTCAAACCGTGTTTGATTTAGAGTTCGAACTACATTTGTCAATATAGGAGAAAACAGAGTGAAACCTAAAAATTCAAACTGTTACTCCAAAAGAATGCTTCAATCTAGGAGAACTAAACTTTGGCATCCAAGTGGGATTGGTGTACTGATCATTACTTGAAAGTATCATGAAGATTGGATGAAAAAATATTTGTTGAGATTTCAGGAGACTCTAGTGTGTTGGAAGTTTGGCAACCCCTTTCAGTATAAGTGTTATTCGCCAGTCCCAGCTTTAGGATACAAGAGGAAACAAACCTTCGAGATAGAACGTAGAACTACTTTATTGTGTCAAGTTTCAAGAAGCTAGCACAAACCGTGTTTGATTTAGAGTTCTAACTGCATCTGTCAATATAGGAGAAAACAGAGTGAAACCTATAATTGCTAACTGTTCCTGCAAACGAATGCTACAACCTAGAAGAACAAAACTTGGGCATCCACGTTTGATTGGTGTACTGATCAATCCTTGAAAGAATCATGAAGATTGGATGAAAAAATATATGTTGAGATTTCAGGAGACGGTAGTTTTTTGGAAGCTTAACAACGCCTTTCATTGAAAGTGTTATTCGCCAGTCTCTGCTTAAGGCTACATCAAGAGGAAACAAACCTTACAGATAGAACATAGAACTACTTTATTGTGTCAAGTTTCAAGAAGCTAGCACAAACCATGTTTGATTTAGAGTTCGAACTGCATCTGTCAATATAGGAGAAAACAGAGTGAAAACTAAAAATTCAAACTGTTACTGCAAACGAATGCTTCAACCTAGGAGAACGAAACTTGAACATCCACGTTTTATTGGTGTACTGCTCATTACTTGAAATTATCATGGAGGTCGGAAAAAAAAATATATTGAGATTTCAGGAGACTGTAGTATTTTGGCAGCCTAACAACGCCTTTCATTGAATGTGTCTTTCGTCAGTCTCTGCTTAGGTCTACATCCAGAGGAAACACAAAATAAAAATAGAATGTAGAACTACTTTACTATTTCAAGTTTCAAGAAGCTAGCACAAACCGTGTTTGATTTAGAGTTCGAACTACATTTGTCAATATAGGAGAAAACAGAGTGAAACCTAAAAATTCAAACTGTTACTCCAAAAGAATGCTTCAATCTAGGAGAATGAAACTTTGGCATCCAAGTGGGATTGGTGTACTGATCATTACTTGAAAGTATCATGAAGACTGGATGAAAAAATATATGTTGAGATTTCAGGAGACTCTAGTGTGTTGGAAGTTTGGCAACCCCTTTCAGTATAAGTGTTATTCGCCAGTCCCAGCTTTAGGAAACAAGAGGAAACAAACCTTAGAGATAGAACGTAGAACAACTTTATTGTGTCAAGGTTCAAGAAGCTAGCACAAACCGTGTTTGATTTAGAGTTCTAACTGCATCTGTCAATATAGGAGAAAACAGAGTGAAACCTATAATTTCTAACTGTTCCTGCAAACGAATGCTACAACCTAGAAGAACAAAACTTGGGCATCCACGTTTGATTGGTGTACTGATCAATACTTGAAAGAATCATGAAGATTGGATGAAAAAATATATGTTGAGATTTCAGGAGACGGTAGTTTTTTGGAAGCTTAACAACGCCTTTCATTGAAAGTGTTATTCGCCAGTCTCTGCTTAAGGCTACATCAAGAGGAAACAAACCTTAGAGATAGAACGTAGAACTACTTTATTCTGTCAAGTTTCAAGAAGCTAGCACAAACCATGTTTGATTTAGAGTTCGAACTGCATCTGTCAATATAGAAGAAAACAGAGTGAAAACTAAAAATTCAAACTGTTACTGCAAACGAATGCTTCAAGCTAGGAGAACGAAACTTGAACATCCACGTTTTATTGGTGTACTGCTGATTACATGAAATTATCATGAAGGTCGGAAAAAAAATATGTTGAGATTTCAGGAGACTGTAGTATTTTGGCAGCCTAACAACGCCTTTCATTGAATGTGTCTTTCGTCAGTCTCTGCTTAGGTCTACATCCACAGGAAACAAAAAATAAAAATAGAATGTAGAACTACTTTACTCTTTCAAGTTTCAAGAAGCTAGCACAAACCGTGTTTGATTTAGAGTTCGAACTACATTTGTCAATATAGGAGAAAACAGAGTGAAACCTAAAAATTCAAACTGTTACTCCAAAAGAATGCTTCAATCTAGGAGAACTAAACTTTGGCATCCAAGTGGGATTGGTGTACTGATCATTACTTGAAAGTATCATGAAGGCTGGATGAAAAAATATATCTTGAGATTTCAGGAGACTCTAGTGTGTTGGAAGTTTGGCAACCCCTTTCAGTATAAGTGTTATTCGCCAGTCCCAGCTTTAGGATACAAGAGGAAACAAACCTTAGAGATAGAACGTAGAACTACTTTATTGTGTCAAGGTTCAAGAAGCTAGCACAAACCGTGTTTGATTTAGAGTTCTAACTGCATCTGTCAATATAGGAGAAAACAGAGTGAAACCTATAATTTCTAACTGTTCCTGCAAACGAATGCTAAAACCTAGAAGAACAAAACTTGGGCATCCACGTTTGATTGGTGTACTGATCAATACTTGAAAGTATCATGAAGATTGAATGAAAAAATATATTTTGAGATTTCAGGAGACGGTAGTTTTTTGGAAGCTTAACAACGCCTTTCATTGAAAGTGTTATTCGCCAGTCTCTGCTTAAGGCTACATCAAGAGGAAACAAACCTTAGAGATAGAACGTAGAACTACTTTATTGTGTCCAGTTTCAACAAGCTAGCACAAACATTGTTTGATTTAGAGTTCGAACTGCATCTGTCAATATAGGAGAAAACAGAGTGAAAACTAAAAATTCAAACTGTTACTGCAAACGAATGCTTCAAGCTAGGACAACGAAACTTGAACATCCCCGTTTTATTGGTGTACTGCTGATTACCTGAAATTATCATGAAGGTCGGAAAAAAAAATATGTTGAGATTTCAGGAGACAGTAGTATTTTGGCAGCCTAACAACGCCTTTCATTGAATGTGTCTTTCGTCAGTCTCTGCTTAGGTCTACATCCAGAGGAAACAAAAAATAAAAATAGAATGTAGAACTACTTTACTGTTTCAAGTTTCAAGAGGCTAGCACAAACCGTGTTTGATTTCGAGTTCGAACTACATTTGTCAATATAGGAGAAAACAGAGTGAAACCTAAAAATTCAAACTGTTACTCCAAAAGAATGCTTCAATCTAGGAGAACGAAACTTTGGCATCCAAGAGGGATTGGTGTACTGATCATTACTTGAAAGTATCATGAAGATTGGATGAAAAAATATATGTTGAGATTTCAGGAGACTCTAGTGTGTTGGAAGTTTGGCAACCCCTTTCAGTATAAGTGTTATTCGCCAGTTTCAGCTGTAGGATACAAGAGGAAACAAACCTTAGAGATAGAACGTAGAAGTACTTTATTGTGTCAAGTTTCAAGAAGCTAGCACAAACCGTGTTTGATTTAGAGTTCTAACTGCATCTGTCAATATAGGAGAAAACAGAGTGAAACCTATAATTTCTAACTGTTCCTGCAAACGAATGCTACAACCTAGAAGAACAAAACTTGGGCATCCACTTTTGATTGGTGTACTGATCAATACTTGAAAGAATCATGAAGATTGGATGAAAAAATATATGTTGAGATTCAGGAGACGGTAGTTTTATGGAAGCTTAACAACCCCTTTCATTGAAAGTGGTTATTCGCCAGTCTCTGCTTAAGGCTACACAAGAGGAAACAAACCTTAGAGATAGAACGTAGAACTACTTTATTGTGTCAAGCTTCAAGAAGCTAGCAAAACCATGCTTGATTTAGAGTTCGAACTGCATCTCTCAATATCGGAGAAAACAGAGTGAAAACTTAAATTCAAACTGTTACTGCAAACGAATGCTTCAAGCTAGGAGAACGAAACTTGAACATCCACGTTTTATTGTTGTACTGCTCATTACTTGTAATTATCATGAAGGTCGGAAAAAAAATATGTTGAGATTTCAGGAGACTGTAGTATTTTGGCAGCCTAACAACGCCTTTCATTGAATGTGTCTTTTGAGTCTCTGCTTATGTCTACATCCAGAGGAAACAAAAAATAAAAAATAGAATGTAGAACTACTTTACTGTTTCAAGTTTCAAGAAGCTAGCACAAACCGTGTTTGATTTAGAGTTCGAAATACATTTGTCAATATAGGAGAAAACAGAGTGAAACCTAAAAATTCAAACTGTTACTCCAAAAGAGCGCTTCAATCTAGGAGAACTAAACTTTGGCATCCAAGTGGGATTGGTGTACTGATCATTACTTGAAAGTATCATGAAGATTGGATGAAAAAATATATGTTGAGATTTCAAGAGACTCTAGTGTGTTGGAAGTTTGGCAACCCCTTTCAGTATAAGTGTTATTCGCCAGTCCCAGCTTTAGGATACAAGAGAAACAAACCTTAGAGATAGAACGTAGAACTACTTTATTGTGTCAAGTTTCAAGAAGCTAGCACAAACCGTGCTTGATTTAGAGTTCTAACTGCATCTGTCAATATAGGAGAAAACAGAGTGAAACCTATAATTTCTAACTGTTCCTGCAAACGAATGCTACAACCTAGAAGAACAAAACTTGGGCATCCACGTTTGATTGGTGTACTGATCAATACTTGAAAAGAATCATGAAGATTGGATGAAAAATATATGTTGAGATTTCAGGAGACGGTAGTTTTTTGGAAGCTTAACAACGCCTTTCATTGAAAGTGTTATTCGCCAGTCTCTGCTTAAGGCTACATCAAGAGGAAACAAACCTTAGAGATAGAACGTAGAACTGCTTTATTGTGTCAAGTTTCAAGAAGCTAGCACAAACCATGTTTGATTTGGAGTACGAACTGCATCTGTCAATATAAGAGAAAACAGAGTAAAAACTAAAAATTCAAACTGTTACTGCAAACGAATGCTCAGGCTAGGAGAACGAAACTTGAACATCCACGTTTTATTGGTGTACTGCTGATTACATGAAATTATCATGAAGGTCGGAAAAAAAAATATGTTGAGATTTCAGGAGACTGTAGTATTTTGGCAGCAGCCTAACAACCCCTTTCATTGAATGTGTCTTTCGTCAGTCTCTGCTTAGGTCTACATCCAGAGGAAACAAAAAATAAAAATAGAATGTAGAACTACTTTACTGTTTCAAGTTTCAAGAAGCTAGCACAAACCGTGTTTGATTTAAAGTTCGAACTACATTTGTCAATATAGGAGAAAACAGAGTGAAACCTAGAAATTCAAACTGTTACTCCAAAAGAATGCTTCAATCTAGGAGAACTAAACTTTGGCATCCAAGTGGGATTGGTGTACTGATCATTTCTTGAAAGTATCATGAAGATTGGTTGAAAAAATATATGTTGAGATTTCAGGAGACTCTAGTGTGTTGGAAGTTTGGCAACCCCTTTCAGTATAAGTGTTATTCGCCAGTCCCAGCTTTAGGATACAAGAGGAAACAAACCTTAGAGATAGAACGTAGAACTACTTTACTGTGTCAAGTTTCAGGAAGCTAGCACAAACCGTGTTTGATTTAGAGTTCTAACTGCATCTGTCAATATAGGAGAAAACAGAGTGAAACCTATAATTTCTAACTGTTCCTGCAAACGAATGCTACAACCTAGAAGAACAAAACTTGGGCATCCACGTTTGATTGGTGTACTGATCAATACTTGAAAGAACCATGAAGATTGGATGAAAAAATATATGTTGAGATTTCAGGAGACGGTAGTTTTTTGGAAGCTTAACAACGCCTTTCATTGAAAGTGTTATTCGCCAGTCTCTGCTTAAGGCTACATCAAGAGGAAAAAAATCTTAGAGATAGAACGTAGAACTACTTTATTGTGTCAAGCTTCAAGAAGCTAGCACAAACCATGTTTGGTTTAGAGTTCGAACTGCATCTGTCAATATTGGAGAAAACAGAGTGAAAACTAAAAATTCAAACTGTTACTGCAAACGAATGCTTCAACCTAGGAGAACGAACCTTGAACATCCACGTTTTATTGGTGTACTGCTCATTACTTGAAATTATCATGAAGGTCGGAAAAAAAAATATGTTGAGATTTCAGGAGACTGTAGTATTTTGGCAGCCTAACAACGCCTTTCATTGAATGTGTCTTTCGTCAGTCTCTGCTTAGGTCTACATCCAGAGGAAACAAAAAGTAAAAATAGAATGTAGAACTACTTTACTGTTTCAAGTTTCAAGAAGCTAGCACAAACCGTGTTTGATTTAGAGTTCGAACTACATTTGTCAATATAGGAGAAAACAGAGTGAAACCTAAAAATTCAAACTGTTACTCCAAAAGAATGCTTCAATCTAGGAGAACTAAACTTTGGCATCCAAGTGGGATTGGTGTACTGATCATTACTTGAAAGTATCATGAAGATTGGATGAAAAAATATATGTTGAGATTTCAGGAGACTCTAGTGTGTTGGAAGTCTGGCAACCCCTTTCAGTATAAGTGTTATTCGCCAGTCCCAGCATAAGGATACAAGAGGAAACAAACCTTAGAGCTAGAACGTAGAACTACTTTATTGTGTCAAGTTTCAAGAAGCTAGCACAAACCGTGTTTGATTTAGAGTTCTAACTGCATCTGTCAATATAGGAGAAAACAGAGTGAAACCTATAATTTCTAACTGTTCCTGCAAACGAATGCTACAACCTAGAAGAACAAAACTTGGGCATCCACGTTTGATTGGTGTACTGATCAATACTTGAAAGAATCATGAAGATTGGATGAAAAAATATATGTTGAGATTTCAGGAGACGGTATTTTTTGGAAGCTTAACAACGCCTTTCATTGAAAGTGTTATTCGCCAGTCTCTGCTTAAGGCTACATCAATAGGAAACAAACCTTAGAGATAGAACGTAGAACTACTTTATTGTGTCAAGTTTCAAGAAGCTAGCACAAACCATGTTTGATTTAGAGTTCGAACTGCATCTGTCAATATAGGAGAAAACAGAGTGAAAACTAAAAATTCAAACTGCTACTGCAAACGAATGCTTCAACCTAGGAGAACGAAACTTGAACATCCACGTTTTATTGGTGTACTGCTCATTACTTGAAATTAACATGAAGGTCGGAAAAAAAAATATGTTGAGATTTCAGGAGACTGTAGTATTTTGGCAGCCTAACAATGCCTTTCATTGAATGTGTCTTTCGTCAGTCTCTGCTTAGGTCTACATCCAGAGGAAACAAAAAATAAAAATAGAATGTAGAACTACTTTACTGTTTCAAGTTTCAAGAAGCTAGCGCAAACCGCGTTTGATTTAGAGTTCGAACTACATTTGTCAATATAGGAGAAAACAGAGTGAAACCTAAAAATTCAAACTGTTACTCCAAAAGAATGCTTCAATCTAGGAGAACTAAACTTTGGCATCCAAGTGGGATTGGTGTACTGATCATTACTTGAAAGTATCATGAAGATTGGATGAAAAAATACATGTTGAGATTTCAGGAGACTCTAGTTTGTTGGAAGTTTGGCAACCCCTTTCAGTATAAGTGTTATTCGCCAGTCCCAGCTCTAGGATACAAGAGGAAACAAACCTTAGAGATAGAACGTAGAACTACTTTATTGTGTCAAGTTTCAAGAAGCTAGCACAAACCGTGTTTGATTTAGAGTTCTAACTGCATCTGTCAATATAGGAGAAAACAGAGTGAAACCTATAATTTCTAACTGTTCCTGCAAACGAATGCTACAACCTAGAAGAACAAAACTTGGGCATCCACGTTTGATTGGTGTACTGATCAATACTTGAAGGAATCATGAAGATTGGATGAAAAAATATATGTTGAGATTTCAGGAGACGGTAGTTTTTTGGAAGCTTAACAACGCCTTTCATTGAAAGTGTTATTCACCAGTCTCTGCTTAAGGCTACATCAAGAGGAAACAAACCTTAGAGATAGAATGTAGAACTACTTTATTGTGTCAAGTTTCAAGAAGCTAGCACAAACCATGTTTGATTTAGAGTTCGAACTGCATCTGTAAATATAGGAGAAAACAGAGTGAAAACTAAAAATTCAAACTGTTACTGCAAACGAATGCTTCAACCTAGGAGAACGAAACTTGAACATAAACGTTTTATGGGTGCACTGCTCATTACTTGAAATTATCATGAAGGTCGGAAAAAAAATATGTTGAGATTTCAGGAGACTGTAGTATTTTGGCAGCCTAACAACGTCTTTCATTGAATGTGTCTTTCGTGAGTCTCTGCTTACGTCCACATCCAGAGGAAACTAAAAATAAAAATAGAATGTAGAACTACTTTACTGTTTCAAGTTTCAAGAAGCTAGCACAAACCGTGTTTGATTTAGAGTTCGAACTACATTTGTCAATATAGGAGAAAACAGAGTGAAACCTAAAAATTCAAACTGTTACTCCAAAAGAATGCTTCAATCTAGGAGAACTAAACTTTGGCATCCAAGTGGGATTGGTGTACTGATCATTACTTGAAAGTATCATGAAGATTGGATGAAAAAATATATGTTGAGATTTCAGGAGACTCTAGTGTGTTGGAAGTTTGGCAACCCCTTTCAGTATAAGTGTGATTCGCCAGTCCCAGCTTTAGGATACAAGAGGAAACAAACCTTAGAGATAGAACGTAGAACTACTTTATTGTGTCAAGTTTCAAGAAGCTAGCACAAACCGTGTTTGATTTAGAGTTCTAACTGCATCTGTCAATATAGGAGAAAACAGAGTGAAACCTATAATTTCTAACTGTTCCTGCAAACGAATGGTACAACCTAGAAGAACAAAACTTGGGCATCCACGTTTGATTGGTGTACTGATCAATACTTGAAAGAATCATGAAGATTGGATGAAAAAATATATGTTGAGATTTCAGGAGACGGTAGTTTTTTGGAAGCTTAACAACGCCTTTCATTGAAAGTGTTATTCGCCAGTCTCTGCTTAAGGCTACATCAAGAGGAAACAAACCTTAGAGATAGAACGTAGAACTACTTTATTGTGTCAAGTTTCAAGAAGCTAGCACAAACCATGTTTGATTTAGAGTTCGAACTGCATCTGTCAATATAGGAGAAAACAGAGTGAAAACTAAAAATTCAAACTGTTACTGCAAACGAATGCTTCAACCTAGGAGAACGAAACTTGAACATCCACGTTTTATTGGTGTACTGCTGATTACATGAAATTATCATGAAGTTCGGAAAAAAAATATGTTGAGATTTCAGGAGACTGTAGTATTTTGGCAGCCCAACCACGCCTTTCATTGAATGTGTCTTTCGTCAGTCTCTGCTTAGGTCTACATCCAGAGGAAACAAAAAATAAAAATAGAATGTAGAACTACTTTACTGTTTCAAGTTTCAAGAAGCTAGCACAAACCGTGTTTGATTTAGAGTTCGAACTACATTTGTCAATATAGAAGAAAACAGAGTGAAACCTAAAAATTCAAACTGTTACTCCAAAGGAATGCTTCAATCTAGGAGAACTAAACTTTGGCATCCAAGTGGGATTGGTGTACTGATCATTACTTGAAAGTATCATGAAGATTGGATGAAAAAATATATGTTGAGATTTCAGGAGACTCTAGTTTTTTGGAAGTTTGGCAACCCCTTTATGTATAAGTGTTATTCGCCAGTCCCTGCTTAGGATACAAGAGGAAACAAACCTTAGAGATAGAACGTAGAACTACTTTATTGTGTCAAGTTTCAAGAAGCTAGCACAAACCGTGTTTGATTTAGAGTTCTAACTGCATCTGTCAATATAGGAGAAAACAGAGTGAAACCTATAATTTCTAACTGTTCCTGCAAACGAATGCTACAACCTAGAAGAAAAAAACTTGGGATCCACGTTTGATTGGTGTACTGATCAATACTTGAAAGAATCATGAAGATTGGA
>NW_027514863.1:0-113960 GCF_048772815.1 Callospermophilus lateralis | reverse complement strand
CCTATCTATTCTCAGAACATGAGACAAAACAACAAAACAAACACCCACTCCCACAAAGGCACCTCCTTCCCCCAAGTAGGTCCTGTGGACTATCCCGGAGTGTCCCTCTGACTGGTGGGCCATACTATGTTCCCCCGAAATGGCCTGTCTTCTCTCAGATCTTGTTTCCTTGACCAACTCTGTGAAGATGTCAGGAAAAAGTGGTTAGCCACTACCTGTTTTCTCAGGAAAGGTCCATCTTCAGAGCTCTCCTGGCATTTGGCCATCCTCACATCATTAGGTACAAAGAAAACTGACTCTGTCCTTGGTAAATCCAAACAAGTGAGCCCACTGGGACTGAGACTGGGACTGCCTCTGGGTGCCTGGCTTCTTGGATACCAAGTTCAGAGAGTTCCATCACCAAGGAAATGAGGTATGTCACTTTCTTTGGAACTGAATGAGGTCACTGCCTTGGCAACCACTTTGTCCTAACAGTTGCTTCAAAGGGTAACATAAGATGGAGGTTGCCCACGCTTTCTGTGGACACTTTCATAAGGTAGAATGTATATCACCATTGGCACCCGGGAACAGCTCTCCACTCAGGCCTGGTTTGGGTCCATCTTCTCTACAAGAAGAAGAGAGAGATTCAGATTCAGACACATCCCTTCATCCTGACCAGGTTGTTTGCCATGGAAGATGACTTTTGCACTCTCAGGTGCTTCATACCTGCCTTCAACTCCTCCAGGTATCATTTGTGGCATGGACATTTGAGGTTCTCATCAGGTGGAAGGTCCCCAACTTTTCCTGTATTGTAAGAACCACTCTGTCCTGCTTTCTGTAAAATGATTGAGGGAACAGTGTATACTTGGGGTTAAAAACAGGTTTGATTTGGGTTACGAGTGATTCTGTGTGATGAATAATGGAATTGGAAACCTGCAATATTTACAAGAATATAGAGGTGAAATATAAGTAGGAAAACAGAAAGCTAGGTATGATTTGAAGCCCAGAAGGGTTTTCCCCTTGATTGGGATACTTAGCTTTGAATGATGTTCTGCAAAGATGCCTCAGATAATTCTATATACAATGGCATAGGACCTTGTACATTGGATGATTGAATTTAGAAGAGAACATCCAGTCAAAAAGGGATATTCAGTAGGATTAGGAAGATAGTCGGTAGGTTTAGGAAGAAGAGTGAGTATAGGAATTTGGACCAAAAGTTCTTTAGCAATAGACTTTCGGTTGTTGAGTGAATGTAAATGTCAGCACATATGAAGAGTCAGTCACTATGTTGAACTGGGGAAAATATGTAGAAAAGCAGATATCAATAGAAACATTACGAAATCAGGCAAAGTATAAAGTGAGTGATAGAATTAGACGTTTTCAACAGGGTTGAGTTTGAATATATAAATTAGGAAAAAACAAATATGTAGTCACCAATAGGATTGACAATTGACAGCATTAGGCAACCTGGACATGGATGTTTTTAGAAATCCATGTTCACTTTCCATTTAGGCTTTGGTACAATCATAAGTGTGACCTTTCCATTTTTTGTCCAGAATATTACTGTGATAATGAGGTGAAATGAGTATTTCTTTCACCATTTCTGGGAGCAATATATTGAAGATGTAAAATGAGAATCAGGGGTACAAAGAGGTGTACCCTGTTTCTAGGAACATAGAGAAAAAGCATGAATAGACCATACTGTGAATACATAATATAACTTTTTGAACTTTAAATAATGAATTGAACTGATATCTGAAAAATTAAGGGAAATCGTAATATTGATATACAATCATTCATTCCAACCAGGTATATATGTAAATGGAAATATTTTGTATTTGGTTTATCATGAAGAGTGTGTGAGTTTTGCTTCAAAATGATTATGGAAATTCAAAATAATGTGTTTGGAAAGAAGTCTCTCATGAAAAGACCAGTCAAGAAACCCTGACAATACATGTGTTCTGAAGCAAGAAGTGGTGAAAGTTGAAACAAATGCTTTTTAATTTGTGAACTTGTGGATGAAATGTATATCCTGTGATGTGCAAAAACTGAAGAAACAATAATGTACCAGTGTCGAATACAAATGAATGACAAATTACATATCATGTCCCATAGGAGTCTACTTGCATTGATGTTAGACTGGGTCAGTTACTGTAGAATAATTAGGATTTGTATGCACCATTCACTGAAGTTAGTTTTCACTACTAGGAAACAAATATGTATTTCAGGTGGATGAATATTTCTGATTATAATCTTGTGAAAAGTGGATTATAAAATCCACATACATGAACATGAATGAATTTAGAGAGTGTATATTAGACACATATATTTCATATTTTTGAAAAAATTTGGAGAGTATATCTATATCTATATCTATATCTATATCTATACACCACACACACACACACACACACACACAACTCACAGACATTAAAAATACCAATATAAATGCCAATCGAAATTAATCAGTAAATATGTACCATCCACAAATGCAAAAATATTTATTTTACTGAACATGAGTTAATGTATAAATGTTGTTCTACTAGGACGCTCTCCTATAGGCTGAATTTTCATTTCCAACAGCATTTAGAAGGAGGGAACTCTTCTCACAATTTGTATCTGCCAAGACAGCCACCTCACAAAAATGTACGTGTGATACCTGGTAGGATTCTATATATGCATATAAATATACATGTGTGAATAGGCTACAGTAAAGGGAAACAAGAATTCACATATTTGTTAAATTTAAAAACACATGGAGAATATTTCAATTAAAATTTGACTAGATTTATAACTCCTACCTTATATAATGCAAATGTCAACTCCAACTATACAACATGTCTCCTCTGAAGTACTTGTATTTCTAATGTGTTGGGTTAATTTTCTCCATTATATTAGGATGAATAGTCTGAGTCTACTAGGTATGGGTTAGTGTCAGGGATTCAGTATTTCGAATGGAAAATTGGAAAATGAATCCAATGTGTATGTAAATATATGCTGCACAAATATCCTCCCGCTCTCATCCAGAACAATGCCTTGACATTACCTTCACCCCAAGTAAGACACAATTAGAGGAGAAGAGTTACAAAATCAGTGAATACATATCTGGAATGGAAAATGCTCAGGAGTTCACAACCTTGGAGGTGGTAGAGGAGTTTCCAAAACTAAGGGACAGGGTAAACCCTCCACAAACATGGAGCTCTGCTGGCCTAAAAACTTTTTGAGAAACTGCCTCTGAGCTTCCACACTTGAAATATATGTTGTTTTCAGGAGATTTGGCTTCCTCCGTAGTGAGACCATCAAAGCTGGGTCTGCATCTAAGTGACCTGGAGGACATGGTTTCTTATTTTCCAATGAACAAGATGAAGCAGTGCTGAATCCTCTCTTTGTAGGTAAACTGAGGCCACTGGGGACTAAGTGTCTCCCGTGTGGACTGTGAAGCCATTTGGTCCTCCTCCACTTTTTGTGGTGTTTTTGCTGCTGCACTGTGAGTTTGGTATTTGTTTCACGAAATACTAGGTGCTAAACTGGGACACAGTGCTGGAGGGAGTTCTGTCACGTGTGGTGGGTCAGGGTCTGCAAGAGAATGCACCAACTAGGCTCCTATCTCTCACAGCTTGCCCCATTGCCCCCTTTTCCATATCAACCTGATTTTTTTAATTTTCCTCTGAAAACTCTCCATATAACAAGATGCCTTTACATATAAGGGTCTGCTGGCTGCACCATTTCAGTTACAAGCCATTTGGAATCCATTGGTAGATCCACATGGCCCTACCACGGATGTTTTATCAAACACCTCCCCACCACTGCTCTTGACCCACTACTCAGCAGGCTCAAACTTACTGGCATCTCTGTTCTACACCATTTTCATGAAACTCAGTAAATCAAGGCACTGTCTGGTATACTCATGATCAGCAACAGGACATCCAATGTTTCTCCAGTGACACCTGGTCATAGGAATTTCAAAAATTTCATGGTATTTATCTAGCCATTTTTCAAGCATGAAGATGGAGGCACTGTGGGTTTCAGTTCATTCAGCAAACATTAAATGGTGAGGAAGCTCATTTCAATGAAATCTCTGGAGAACTCTCACAGGCACGGCTTCCCAAAGAGTGGACAAAAGGTCACATTAGGCCAGGCCCATTGAGGTCTACAATGTGAGGTCCATGTGTGTTTTGACTCTCAACTATGGCTGCCATTTCTTTAAGAATAAAATCATGTGATATCCTTGCTGAGATTCCCAGTCCTCTGTGGAAATCCACCCGGGGCCTAGGTCTCAGTTTCCAAGAGCGACTTTCATGCGTGGCCTCTTAAAATCCGAACAGAATTCATGGCAATGCTTCTCTGAGTTCAGTTCCAAAACCCAGTCTCTAAGGGGAATCACACCAGAGTTCAAGCCCACGTGGACCCAGTCATTTTTTCCAATGCCACACAAATGACCAAAATTAAAACCAAAACACTCCCACATGGCCCTCATTTAATTCCATATAGTCAATCATCTTAACATCTGGCTGGAGGTTTCCATGAGGGGCGCAGCCCAAGACAGTGTCCAAAATCAGCTCGTTTGCCCCTCATTTGCCTAATGTCAGGGTAGCCTGGACACCGTTTCTGTGAACCAGGAGTGAACAAATAAGCCTGCCGTTAATACTTCTGTGTTTCTCCAATTTGAGGCCTACTGATTTTAGGTATCGATTCTTTAGGTGATTTAGAGTCATGCGAAAACACAAGCACCTCTGCAGGGCTTTGAAGAACTCATTTGACCCAAAGAATCCCTATTGTCATTTGATGGAGTGCAGGAACCTAACAGAGGAAGGCAAGAGACTTCATCCACAATGAATGATATTTTTTGCCATTTTGGTTTTGGAAGCTCACATGGGATCATTCTTAAGATCCATCAGGTGCTGAGAATCTAAGTCACAGCCACACACAGGTCCAAGAGGATGATAAAGAGCCACAGGTGAGGCCCATTCATTTCCATTTGAAAACTGTTTTCTTCAGGCTTCACAAAGGGGTGGCCTGAGGCAAAGACCTTCCTGACATTCAGTGCAACACAACAATAAGTAAGCAAAAGGCCCAAAGCAGGGTTTCTGCACTGAGACGTTCCTGGTCACACTGATATCTGAGTTTTCTGAGATGCTCGCCATTCTCTTCAGCTATCCAGTACATGGCCATGTCAGAGAGCTTGGAGGTGGTACATATTTTGGACACAAATCCATGAGCCTATTCTGGAGAGTGGCCAGAATTCAGGAAGAAAACAACAACTTAGAAAGATAGCAGGTGTTGCAAATTGATAAGACAAGCTGCAGTCCATTCATATATTGGGCAGGATGAATTATGGGAAGATTTATACTAGACAGGACACATCCATTAATGCATTCTCTTTTCTAATGTCTACAACAACGGACACAGTGGGATACACAGAAAGAGAAACACTCGCCATGTCAAATGACTTACTAGAAACTGTCCACTCCAAACCAAACAAACCGCCTTTCCTATCTATTCTCAGAACATGAGACAAAACAACAAACAAACACCCACTCCCACAAAGGCACCTCCTTCCCCCAAGTAGGTCTGTGACTATCCGGAGTGTCCTCTGACTGGTGGGCCATACTATGTTCCCCCGAAATGGCCTGTCTTCTCTCAGATCTTGTTTCCTTGACCAACTCTGTGAAGATGTCAGGAAAAAGTGGTTAGCCACTACCTGTTTTCTCAGGAAAGGTCCATCTTCAGAGCTCTCCTGGCATTTGGCCATCCTCACATCATTAGGTACAAAGAAAACTGACTCTGTCCTTGGTAAATCCAAACAAGTGAGCCCACTGGGACTGAGACTGGGACTGCCTCTGGGTGCCTGGCTTCTTGGATACCAAGTTCAGAGAGTTCCATCACCAAGGAAATGAGGTATGTCACTTTCTTTGGAACTGAATGAGGTCACTGCCTTGGCAACCACTTTGTCCTAACAGTTGCTTCAAAGGGTAACATAAGATGGAGGTTGCCCACGCTTCCTGTGACACTTTCATAAGGTAGAATGTATATCACCATTGGCACCCGGGAACAGCTCTCCACTCAGGCCTGGTTTGGTCCATCTTCTCTACAAGAAGAAGAGAGAGATTCAGATTCAGACACATCCCTTCATCCTGACCAGGTTGTTTGCCATGGAAGATGACTTTTGCACTCTCAGGTGCTTCATACCTGCCTTCAACTCCTCCAGGTATCATTTGTGCATGGACATTTGAGGTTCTCATCAGGTGGAAGGTCCCCAACTTTCCTGTATTGTAAGAACCACTCTGTCCCTGCTCTTCTGTAAAATGATTGAGGGAACAGTGTATACTTGGGGTTAAAAACAGGTTTGATTTGGGTTACGAGTGATTCTGTGTGATGAATAATGGAATTGGAAACCTGCAATATTTACAAGAATATAGAGGTGAAATATAAGTAGGAAAACAGAAAGCTAGGTATGATTTGAAGCCCAGAAGGGTTTTCCCCTTGATTGGGATACTTAGCTTTGAATGATGTTCTGCAAAGATGCCTCAGATAATTCTATATACAATGGCATAGGACCTTGTACATTGGATGATTGAATTTAGAAGAGAACATCCAGTCAAAAAGGGATATTCAGTAGGATTAGGAAGATAGTCGGTAGGTTTAGGAAGAAGAGTGAGTATAGGATTTGGACCAAAAGTTCTTTAGCAATAGACTTTCGGTTGTTGAGTGAATGTAAATGTCAGCACATATGAAGAGTCAGTCACTATGTTGAACTGGGGAAAATATGTAGAAAAGCAGATATCAATAGAAACATTACGAAATCAGGCAAAGTATAAAGTGAGTGATAGAATTAGACGTTTTCAACAGGGTTGAGTTTGAATATATAAATTAGGAAAAAAACAAATATGTAGTCACCAATAGGATTGACAATTGACAGCATTAGGCAACCTGGACATGGATGTTTTTAGAAATCCATGTTCACTTTCCATTTAGGCTTTGGTACAATCATAAGTGTGACCTTTCCATTTTTTGTCCAGAATATTACTGTGATAATGAGGTGAAATGAGTATTTCTTTCACCATTTCTGGGAGCAATATATTGAAGATGTAAAATGAGAATCAGGGGTACAAAGAGGTGTACCCTGTTTCTAGGAACATAGAGAAAAAGCATGAATAGACCATACTGTGAATAAATAATATAACTTTTTTGAACTTTAAATAATGAATTGAACTGATATCTGAAAAATTAAGGGAAATCGTATATTGATATACAATCATTCATTCCAACCAGGTATATATGTAATGGAAATATTTGTATTTGGTTTATCATGAAGAGTGTGTGAGTTTTGCTTCAAAATGATTATGGAAATTCAAAATAATGTGTTTGGAAAGAAGTCTCTCATGAAAAGACCAGTCAAGAAACCCTGACAATACATGTGTTCTGAAGCAAGAAGTGGTGAAAGTTGAAACAAATGCTTTTTAATTTGTGAACTTGTGGATGAAATGTATATCCTGTGATGTGCAAAAACTGAAGAAACAATAATGTACCAGTGTCGAATACAAATGAATGACAAATTACATATCATGTCCCATAGGAGTCTACTTGCATTGATGTTAGACTGGGTCAGTTACTGTAGAATAATTAGGATTTGTATGCACCATTCACTGAAGTTAGTTTTCACTACTAGGAAACAAATATGTATTTCAGGTGGATGAATATTTCTGATTATAATCTTGTGAAAAGTGGATTATAAATCCACATACATGAACATGAATGAATTTAGAGAGTGTATATTAGACACATATATTTCATATTTTGAAAAATTTGGAGAGTATATCTATATCTATATCTATATCTATATCTATACACACACACACACACACACACACACACAACTCACAGACATTAAAAATACCAATATAAATGCCAATCGAAATTAATCAGTAAATATGTACCATCCACAAATGCAAAAATATTTATTTTACTGAACATGAGTTAATGTATAATGTTGTTCTACTAGGACGCTCTCCTATAGGCTGAATTTTCATTTCCAACAGCATTTAGAAGGAGGGAACTCTTCTCACAATTTGTATCTGCCAAGACAGCCACCTCACAAAAATGTACGTGTGATACCTGGTAGGATTCTATATATGCATATAAATATACATGTGTGAATAGGCTACAGTAAAGGGAAACAAGAATTCACATATTTGTTAAATTTAAAAACACATGGAGAATATTTCAATTAAAATTTGACTAGATTTATAACTCCTACCTTATATAATGCAAATGTCAACTCCAACTATACAACATGTCTCCTCTGAAGTACTTGTATTTCTAATGTGTTGGGTTAATTTTCTCCATTATATTAGGATGAATAGTCTGAGTCTACTAGGTATGGGTTAGTGTCAGGGATTCAGTATTTCGAATGGAAAATTGGAAAATGAATCCAATGTGTATGTAAATATATGCTGCACAAATATCCTCCCGCTCTCATCCAGAACAATGCCTTGACATTACCTTCACCCCAAGTAAGACACAATTAGAGGAGAAGAGTTACAAAATCAGTGAATACATATCTGGAATGGAAAATGCTCAGGAGTTCACAACCTTGGAGGTGGTAGAGGAGTTTCCAAAACTAAGGGACAGGGTAAACCCTCCACAAACATGGAGCTCTGCTGGCCTAAAAACTTTTTGAGAAACTGCCTCTGAGCTTCCACACTTGAAATATATGTTGTTTTCAGGAGATTTGGCTTCCTCCGTAGTGAGACCATCAAAGCTGGGTCTGCATCTAAGTGACCTGGAGGACATGGTTTCTTATTTTCCAATGAACAAGATGAAGCAGTGCTGAATCCTCTCTTTGTAGGTAAACTGAGGCCACTGGGGACTAAGTGTCTCCCGTGTGGACTGTGAAGCCATTTGGTCCTCCTCCACTTTTTGTGGTGTTTTTGCTGCTGCACTGTGAGTTTGGTATTTGTTTCACGAAATACTAGGTGCTAAACTGGGACACAGTGCTGGAGGGAGTTCTGTCACGTGTGGTGGGTCAGGGTCTGCAAGAGAATGCACCAACTAGGCTCCTATCTCTCACAGCTTGCCCCATTGCCCCCTTTTCCATATCAACCTGATTTTTTAATTTTCCTCTGAAAACTCTCCATATAACAAGATGCCTTTACATATAAGGGTCTGCTGGCTGCACCATTTCAGTTACAAGCCATTTGGAATCCATTGGTAGATCCACATGGCCCTACCACGGATGTTTTATCAAACACCTCCCCACCACTGCTCTTGACCCACTACTCAGCAGGCTCAAACTTACTGGCATCTCTGTTCTACACCATTTTCATGAAACTCAGTAAATCAAGGCACTGTCTGGTATACTCATGATCAGCAACAGGACATCCAATGTTTCTCCAGTGACACCTGGTCATAGGAATTTCAAAAATTTCATGGTATTTATCTAGCCATTTTTCAAGCATGAAGATGGAGGCACTGTGGGTTTCAGTTCATTCAGCAAACATTAAATGGTGAGGAAGCTCATTTCAATGAAATTTCTGGAGAACTCTCACAGGCACGGCTTCCCAAAGAGTGGACAAAAGGTCACATTAGGCCAGGCCCATTGAGGTCTACAATGTGAGGTCCATGTGTGTTTTGACTCTCAACTATGGCTGCCATTTCTTTAAGAATAAAATCATGTGATATCCTTGCTGAGATTCCCAGGCCTCTGTGGAAATCCACCCGGCGCCTAGGTCTCAGTTTCCAAGAGCGACTTTCATGCGTGGCCTCTTAAAATCCCAACAAAATTCATGGCAATGCTTCTCTGAGTTCAGTTCCAAAAACCCAGTCTCTAAGGGGAATCACACCAGAGTTCAAGCCCACGTGGACCAAGTCATTTTTTCCAATGCCACACAAATGACCAAAATTAAAACCAAAACACTCCCACATGGCCCTCATCTTATTCCATATAGTCAATCATCTTAACCTCTGGCTGGAGGTTTCCATGAGGGGCGCAGCCCAAGACAGTGTCCAAAATGTGCTCGTTTGCCCCTCATTTGCCTAAAGTCAGGGTAGCCTGGACACCGTTTCTGTGAACCAGGAGTGAACAAATAAGCCTGCCATTAATACTTCTGTGTTTCTCCAATTTGAGGCCTACTGATTTTAGGTATCGATTCTTTAGGTGATTTAGAGTCATGCGAAAACACAAGCACCTCTGCAGGGCTTTTAAGAACTCATTTGACCCAAAGAATCCCTATTGTCATTTGATGGAGTGCAGGAACCTAACAGAGGAAGGCAAGAGACTTCATCCACAATGAATGAAATTTTTTGCCATTTTGGTTTTGGAAGCTCACATGGGATCATTCTTAAGATCCATCAAATGCTGAGAATCTAAGTCACAGCCACACACAGGCCCAAGAGGCTGATAAAGATACATCCCTTTCCAAAGCAATTAAGCAAAGAGCCACAGGTGAGGCCCATTCATTTCCATTTGAAAAGTGTTTTCTTCAGGCTTCACAAAGGGGTGGCCTGAGGCAAAGACCTTCCTGACATTCAGTGCAACACAACAATAAGTAAGCAAAAGGCCCAAAGCAGGGTTTCTGCACTGAGACTTTCCTGGTCACACTGATATCTGAGTTTTCTGAGATGCTCGCCATTCTCTTCAGCTATCCAGTACATGGCCATGTCACAGAGCTTTGAGGTGGTACATATTTTGGACACAAATCCATGAGCCTATTCTGGAGAGTGGCCAGATTTCAGGAAGAAAACAACAACTTAGAAAGATAGCAGGTGTTGCACATCGATAAGAAAGCTGCAGTCCATTCATATATTGGGCAGGATGAATTATGGGAAGATTTATACTAGACAGGACACATCCATTAATGCATTCTCTTTTCTAATGTCTACAACAACGGACACAGTGGGATACACAGAAACAGAAACACTCGCTGTGTCAAATGACTTACTAGAAGCTGTCCACTCCAAACCAAACAAACTGCCTTTCCTATCTATTCTCAGAACATGAGACAAAACAACAAACAAACACCCACTCCCACAAAGGCACCTCCTTCCCCCAAGTAGGTCTGTGACTATCCGGAGTGTCCTCTGACTGTTGGGCCATACTATGTTCCCCCGAAATGGCCTGTCTTCTCTCAGATCTTGTTTCCTTGACCAACTCTGTGAAGATGTCAGGAAAAAGTTGTTAGCCACTACCTGTTTTCTCAGGAAAGGTCCATCTTCAGAGCTCTCCTGGCATTTGGCCAACCTCACACCACTAGGTACCAAGAAAACTGACTCTGTCCTTGGTAAATCCAAACAAGTGAGCCCACTGGGACTGGGACTGGGACTGCCTCTGGGTGCCTGGCTTCTTGGATACCAAGTTCGGAGAGTTCCATCACCAATGAAATGAGGTATGTCACATTCTTTGGAACTGAATGAGGTCACTGCCTTGGCAACCACTTTGTCCTAACAGTTGCTTCCAAGGGTAACATAAGATGGAGGTTGCCCCTACTTCCTGTGACACATTCATAAGGTAGAATGTATACCAACCATTGGCACCCGGGAACAGCTTTCCACTCAGGCCTGGTTTGGTCCATCTTCTCTACAAGAAGAAGAGAGAGATTCAGATTCAGACACATCCCTTCATCCTGACCAGGTTGTTTGCCATGAAAGATGACTTTTGCTCTCTCATGTGCTTCATACCTGCCTACAACTTCTCCACGTATCATTTGTGCATGGACATTTGAGGTTCTCATCAGGTGGAAGGTCCCCAACTTTCCTGTATTGTAAGAACCACTCTGTCCCTGCTCTTCTGTAAAATGATTGAGGGAACAGTGTATACTTGGGGTTAAAAACAGGTTTGATTTGGGTTACGAGTGATTCTGTGTGATGAATAATGGTATTGGGAACCTACAATATTTACAAGAATATAGAGGTGAAATGTAAGTAGGAAAACAGAAATCTAGGTATGATTTGAAGCCCAGAAGGGTTTTGCCCTTGATTGGGATACTTAGCTTTGAATGATGTTCTGCAAAGATGCCTCAGATAATTCGATATACAATAGCATAGGACCTTGTACATTGGATGATTGAATTTAGAAGAGAACATCCAGTCAAAAAGGGATATTCAGTAGGATTAGGAAGATAGTCGGTAGGTTTAGGAAGAAGAGTGAGTATAGGATTTGGAGCAAAAGTTCTTTAGCAATAGACTTTCGGTTGTAGAGTGAATGTAAATGTCAGCACATATGAAGAGTAGTCACTATGTTGAACTGGGGAAAATATGTAGAAAAGCAGATATCAATAGAAACATTACGAAATCAGGCAAAGTATAAAGTGAGTGATAGAATTAGACATTTTCAACAGGGTTGAGTTTGAATATATAAATTAGGAAAAAAACAAATATGTAGTCACCAATAGGATTGACAATTGACAGCATTAGGCAACCTGGACATGGATGTTTTTAGAAATCCATGTTCACTTTCCATTTAGGCTTTGGTACAATCATAAGTGTGACCTTCCATTTTTTGTCCAGAATATTACTGTGATAATGAGGTGACATGAGTATTTCTTTCACCATTTCTGGGAGCAATATATTGAAGATGTAAAATGAGAATCGGGGGTACAAAGAGGTGTACCCTGTTTCTAGGAACATAGAGAAAACGCATGAATAGACCATACTGTGAATAAATAATATAACTTTTTTGAACTTTAAATAATGAATTAACTGATATTAGAAAAATTAAAGGAAATCGTATATTGATATACAATCATTCATTCCAACCAGGTATATATGTAATGGAAATATTAGTGTTTTGTTTTATCATGAAGAGTGTGTGAGTTTTGCTTCAAAATGATTATGGAAATTGAAAATAATGTGTTTGGAAAGAAGTCTCATGAAAAGACCAGTCAAGAAACCCTGACAATACATGTGTTCTGAAGCAAGAAGTGGTTAAAGTTGAAACAAATGCTTATTAATTTGTGAACTTGTGGATGAAATGTATATCCTGTGATGTGCAAAAACTGAAGAAACAATAATGTACCAGTGTCGAATACAAATGAATGACAAATTACATATCATGTCCCATAGGAGTCTACTTGCATTGATGTTAGACTGGGTCAGTTACTGTAGAATAATTAGGATTTGTATGCACCATTCACTGAAGTTAGTTTTCAGTACTAGGAAACAAATATGTATTTCAGGTGGATGAATATTTCTGATTATACTCTTGTGAAAAGTGGATTATAAATCCACATACATGAACATGAATGAATTTAGAGAGTGTATATTAGACACATATATTTCATATTTTGAAAAATTTGGAGAGTATATCTATATCTATATCTACATACACAAACACACACACACACACACACACACACACACACAACACTCACAGACATTAAAAAGTACCAATATAAATGCCAATCGAAATTCATCAGTAAATATGTATCATCCACAAATGCAAAAATATTTATTTTACTGAACATGAGTTAATGTATAATGTTGTTCTATTAGGACGCTCTCCTATAGGTTGAGTTTTCATTTCCAACAGCATTTAGGAGGAGTGAACTCTTCTCACAATTTGTATCTGCCAAGGCAGCCACCTCACAAAAATGTACGTGTGATACCTGGTAGGATTCTATATATGCATAAAAATATACATGTGTGAATAGGCCACAGAAAAGGGAAACAAGAATTCACATATTTGTTAAGTTTAAAAACACATGGAGAATATTTCAATTAAAATTTGACTAGATTTATAACTCCTACCTTATATAATGCAAATGTCAAGTCCAACTATACAACATGTCTCCTCTGAAGTGCTTGTATTTCTATTCTGTTGGGTTAATTTTCTCCATTATATTAGGATGAATAGTCTGAGTCTACTAGGTATGGGTTAGTGTCAGGGATTCAGTATTTCGAATGGAAAATTGGAAAATGAATCCAATGTGTATGTAAATATATGCTGCACAAATATCCTCCCACTCTCATCCAGAACAATGCCTTGACATTACCTTCACCCCAAGTAAGACACAATTAGAGGAGAAGAGTTACAAAATCAGTGAATATATATCTGGAATGGAAAATGCTCAGGAGTTCACAACCTTGGAGATGGTAGAGGAGTTTCCATGACTAAGGGACAGGGTAAACACTCCACAAACATGGAGCTCTGCTGGCCTAAAAACTTTTTGAGAAACTGCCTCTGAGCTTCCACACTTGAAATATATGTTGTTTTCAGGATATTTGGCTTCCTCTGTAGTGAGACCATCAAAGCTGGGTCTGCATCTATTTGACCTGGAGGATATGGTTTCTTATTTTCCAATGAACAAGATGAAGCAGTGCTGAATCCTCTCTTTGTAGGTAAACTGAGGCTACTGGGGACTAAGTGTCTCCCCGTGTGGACTGTGAAGCCATTTGGTCCTCCTCCACTTTTTGTGGTGTTTTTGCTGCTGCACTGTGAGTTTGGAATTTGTTTCACGAAATACTAGGAGCTAAACTGGGACACAGTGGTGGAGGGAGTTCTGTCACGTGTGGTGGGTCAGGGTCTGCAAGAGAATGCACCAACTAGGCTCCTATCTCTCACAGCTTGCCCCATTGCCCCCTTGTCCATATCAACCTGATTCTTAATTTTCCTCTGAAAACTCTCCATATAACAAGATGCCTTTACATATAAGGGTCTGCTGGCTGCACCATGTAAGTTACAAGCCATTTGGAATCCAATGGTAGATCCACATGGCCCTACCACGGATGTTTTATCAAACACCTCCCCACCACTGCTCTAGACCCACTACTCAGCAGGCTCCAACTTACTGGCATCTCTGTTCTACACCATTTTCATGAAACTCAGTAAATCAAGGCACTGTCTGGTATACTCATGATCAGCAACAGGACATCCAATGTTTCTCCAGTGGCACCTGGTCATAGGAATTTCAAAAATTTCATGGTATTTATTTAGCCATTTTTCAAGCATGAAGTTGGAGGCACTGTGGGTTTCAGTTCATTCAGCAAACATTAAATGGTGTGGAAGCTCATTTCAATGAAATCTCTGGAGAACTCTCACAGGCACGGCTTCCCAAAGAGTGGACAAAAGGTCACATTAGGCCAGGCCCATTGCGGTCTACAATGTGAGGTCCATGTGTGTTTTGACTCTCAACTATGGCTGCCATTTCTTTAAGAATAAAATCATGTGATATCCTTGCTGAGATTCCCAGGCCTCTGTGGAAATCCACCCGGGGCCTAGGTCTCAGTTTCCAAGAGCGACTTTCATTCGTGGCCTCTTAAAATCCCAACAAAATTCATGGCAATTCTTCTCTGAGTTCAGTTCCAAAACCCAGTCTCTAAGGGGAATCACATTAGAGTTCAACCCCACGTGGACCCAGTCATTTTTTCCAATGCCACACAAATGACCAAAATTAAAACCAAAACACTCCCACATGGCCCTCATCTTATTCCATATAGTCAATCATCTTAACCTCTGGCTGGAGGTTTCCATGAGGGGCGCAGCCCAAGACAGTGTCCAAAATGTGCTCGTTTGCCCCTCATTTGCCTAAAGTCAGGGTAGCCTGGACACCGTTTCTGTGAACCAGGAGTGAACAAATAAGCCTGCCGTTAATACTTCTGTGTTTCTCCAATTTCAGGCCTACTGATTTTAGGTATCGATTCTTTAGGTGATTTAGAGTCATGCGAAAACACAAGCACCTCTGCAGGGCTTTGAAGAACTCATTTGACCCAAAGAATCCCTATTGTCATTTGATGGAGTGCAGGAACCTAACAGAGGAAGGCAAGAGACTTCATCCACAATGAATGATATTTTTTGACATTTTGTTTTTGGAAGCTCACATGGGATCATTCTTAATATCCATCAGGTGCTGATAATCTAAGTCACAGCCACACACAGGTCCAAGAGGCTGATAAAGACACATCTCTTTCCAAAGCAATTAAGCAAAGAGCCACAGGTGAGGCCCATTGATTTCCATTTGAAAACTGTTTTCTTCAGGCTTCACAAAGGGGTGGCCTGAGGCAAAGACTTTCCTGACATTCAGTGAAACACAACAATAAGTAAGCAAAAGGCCCAAAGCAGGGTTTCTGCACTGAGACTTTCCTGGTCACACTGATATCTGAGTTTTCTGAGATGCTCGCCATTCTCTTCAGCTATCCTGTACATGGCCATGTCACAGAGCTTGGAGGTGATACATATTTTGGACACAAATCCATGAGCCTATTCTGGAGAGTGGCCAGAATTCAGGAAGAAAACAACAACTTAGAAAGATAGCAGGTGTTGCACATTGATAAGACAAGCTGCGGTCCATTCATATATTGGGCAGGATGAATTATGGGAAGATTTTTCCTAGACAGGACACATTCATTAATGCATTCTCTTTTCTAATGTCTACAACAACGGACACAGTGGGATACACAGAAACACTCGCCGTGTCAAATGACTTACTAGAAACTGTCCACTCCAAACCAAACAAACCACCTTTCCTATCTATTCTCAGAACATGAGACAAAACAACAAACCCACACCCACTCCCACAAAGGCACCTCCTTCCCCCAAGTAGGTCTGTGACTATCCAAAGTGTCCTCTGACTGGTGGGCCATACTATGTTCCCCCGAAATGGCCTGTCTTCTCTCAGATCTTGTTTCCTTGACCAACTCTGTGAAGATGTCAGGAAAAAGTGGTTAGCCACTACCTGTTTTCTCAGGAAAGGTCCATCTTCAGAGCTCTCCTGGCATTTGGCCAACCTCACACCACTAGGTACCAAGAAAACTGACTCTGTCCTTGGTAAATCCAAACAAGTGAGCCCACTGGGACTGGGACTGGGACTGCCTCTGGGTGCCTGGCTTCTTGGATACCAAGTTCGGAGAGTTCCATCACCAAGGAAATGAGGTATGTCACATTCTTTGGAACTGAATGAGGTCACTGCCTTGGCAACCACTTTGTCCTAACAGTTGCTTCCAAGGGTAACATAAGATGGAGGTTGCCCCTACTTTCTGTGACTCTTTCATAAGGTAGAATGTATATCAACCATTGGCACCCGGGAACAGCTCTCCACTCAGGCCTGGTTTGGTCCATCTTCTCTACAATAAGAAGAGAGAGATTCAGATTCAGACACATCCCTTCATCCTGACCAGGTTGTTTGCCATGGAAGATGACTTTTGCTCTCTCAGGTGCTTCATACCTGCCTACAACTTCTCCAGGTATCATTTGTGCATGGACATTTGAGGTTCTCATCAGGTGGAAGGTCCCCAACTTTCCTGTATTGTAAGAACCACTCTGTCCCTGCTCTTCTGTAAAATGATTGAGGCAACAGTGTATACTTGGGGTTAAAAACAGGTTTGATTTGGGTTACGAGTGATTCTGTGTGATGAATAATGGTATTGGGAACCTGCAATATTTACAACAATATAGAGGTGAAATATAAGTAGGAAAACAGAAATCTAGGTATGATTTGAAGCCCAGAAGGGTTTTGCCTTTGATTGGGATACTTAGCTTTGAATGATGTTCTGCAAAGATGCCTCAGATAATTCGATATACAATGGCATAGGACCTTGTACATTGGATGATTGAATTTAGAAGAGAACATCCAGTCAAAAAGGGATATTCAGTAGGATTAGGAAGATAGTCGGTAGGTTTAGGAAGAAGAGTGAGTATAGGATTTGGACCAAAAGTTCTTTATCAATAGACTTTCGGTTGTAGAGTGAATGTAAATGTCAGCACATATGAAGAGTCAGTCACTATGTTGAACTGGGGAAAATATGTAGAAAAGCAGATATCAATAGAAACATTACGAAATCAGGCAAAGTATAAAGTGAGTGATAGAATTAGACATTTTCAACAGGGTTGAGTTTGAATATATAAATTAGGAAAAAAACAATTATGTAGTCACCAATAGGATTGACAATTGATAGCATTAGGCAACCTGGACATGGATGTTTTTAGAAATCCATGTTCAATTTCCATTTAGGCTTTGGTACAATCATAGTGTGACCTTCCATTTTTTGTCCAGAATATTACTGTGATAATGAGGTGACATGAGTATTTCTTTCACCATTTCTGGGAGCAATATATTGAAGATGTAAAATGAGAATCGGGGGTACAAAGAGGTGTACCCTGTTTCTAGGAACATAGAGAAAAAGCATGAATAGACCATACTGTGAATAAATAATATAACTTTTTTGAACTTTAAATAATGAATTAACTGATATCTGAAAAATTAAAGGAAATCGTATATTGATATACAATCATTCATTCCAACCAGGTATATATCTAATGGAAATATTAGTGTTTTTGTTTATTATGAAGAGTGTGTGAGTTTTGCTTCAAAATGATTATGGAAATTGAAAATAATGTGTTTGGAAAGAAGTCTCATGAAAAGACCAGTCAAGAAACCCTGACAATTCATGTGTTCTGAAGCAAGATGATTAAAGTTGAAACAAATGCTTATTAATTTGTGAACTTGTGGATGAAATGTATATCCTGTGATGTGCAAAAACTGAAGAAACAATAATGTACCAGTGTCGAATACAAATGAATGACAAATTACATATCATGTCCCATAGGAGTCTACTTGCATTGATGTTAGACTGGGTCAGTTACTGTAGAATAATTAGGATTTGTATGCACCATTCACTGAAGTTAGTTTTCACTACTAGGAAACAAATATGTATTTCAGGTGGATGAATATTTCTGATTATAATCTTGTGAAAAGTGGATTATAAATCCACATACATGAACATGAATGAATTTAGAGTGTGTATATTAGACACATATATTTCATATTTTGAAAAATTTGGAGAGTATATCTATATCTATATCTATATCTATACACACACACACACACACACACACACACACACACACAGACAACACTCACAGACATTAAAAAGTACCAATATAAATGCCAATCGAAATTCATCAGTAAATATGTATCATCCACAAATGCAAAAATATTTATTTTACTGAACATGAGTTAATGTATAATGTTGTTCTTCTAGGACTCTCTCCTACAGGTTGAATTTTCATTTCCAACAGCATTTAGGAGGAGTGAACTCTTCTCACAATTTGTATCTGCCAAGACAGCCATCTCACAAAAATGTACGTGTGATACCTGGTAGGATTCTATATATGCATATAAATATACATGTGTGAATAGGCTACAGAAAAGGGAAACAAGAATTCACATATTTGTTAAGTTTAAAAACACATGGAGAATGTTTCAATTAAAATTTGACTAGATTTATAACTCCTACCTTATATTATGCAAATGTCAAGTCCAACTATACAACATGTCTCTGGAGAACCTTTGGATGTCCTGTTGTTTATCATGAGTATACTAGACAGTGCCTTGATTGACTGTGTTTCATGAAAATGATCTAGAACAGACATGCCAGTAAGTTGGTGCCTGCTGAGTATTGTGCCTAGAGCAGTGGTGTGTATGTGTGTCATAATACATCTCTGATGTGGCCATATGGATTTGCCATTGGCTTCCAAATGGCTTGTGACAGACATGGTGAGGCCAGCAGACACTAATATGTAAGGGCGTCTTGTTATATGGAGAGGTTTCATGGCAATGTTAAGAATCAGGTTGCAATAGACAAGGAAAAAAGCTATGTGGGATAGAAGCCTGGTTGGTGCATTCTCCTGCAGACCCTGACCCACCAAATGTGGCAGAACTCCATCCAGCACTGTGTCCCTTTTGAACTCCTTGTATTTCGTGAAGCAAATACCAAACTCCCAATGCAGGAGAAAGAAAAACCATGAAAAAGTGGAGGATGACCAAATGGCTTCACAGCCCAGATGGGGAGAGACTTAGCACGCACTGGTCACATTTTACTTAAAAGAGAGAATTCACCACTGCTGCCTCATGTTCATTAGAAAATAAGAAACCATGTCCTGCAGGTCACATAGAATCAGACCCAGCTTTGATGGTCTCACGACAAAGGAAGCTAAAGCTCCTGAAAACAACATATATTTCAAGTGCCCAACCTCAGAGGCAGTTTATCAAGAAGTCCTTTAGGCCAGCAGAGCTCCATGTTTGTGGAGTTTTTAACCTGTCCCTTACTTATGGAAACTTCTCTACCAAATCCAAGGTTGTGAACTCATGAGCATTTTCCATTCCAGTTATATATTCACAGATTTTATAACTCTTATCCACTAATTGTGTCTTACTTGGGGCAAAGGTAATGTCAAGGCATTGTTCTGGATGAGAGAGGGAAAATATTTTGTGTAGCACATATTTGATAGACATTGGATTCTTTTTCCTATTTTCCATTCAAAATACTGAATCCCTGACACTAACACATACCCTACTAGACTCTGACTACTAATCCTAATATGATGGAGAAAAATAACCCAAATAGAACAGAAATACAAGCAGGTCAGAGGAGGCATGGTGTATTTTTGAACTTTTCTTTTGCATAATAAATGGTAGGTGTTATAAATCTAGTGAATTTTTATTTGGAATAGTTTTTCATGTGTTTTTAAAATTAACAAATATGTGAATCCCTGCCTCCCTTTCTCTGTAGCCTATACAGCACATGTATTTTTATATGTACATATAGAATCCTACCTGGTATCACACGTACATTTTTGTGAGGTTGCTGACTCGGCAGATATAAATTGTGTGAAGAGACTACCCCTCTTAAACGCTGTTGGAACTAAAAATTCAACCTATGGGTGAGCTTCCTAGTACAACAACATTATACATAATTCCATGTTCAGTAAAGTATATATTTTTGCATCAGTAGATGTTATATATTTCATTATAAATTTCATTTGGAATATATTGCTACTTTTTTATGTTTCTCTGTGTGTTTTTTGGTATATATATATATATATATATATATATATATATATATATATATACTCTCCTGATTTATCAAAACATGAAATATATGTGTCTTATATACACTCTCTACATTCATACATTCATTCATGTTCATGCATGAGGAAATATAATCAACTTTTCTCAAGATTATTATTGGAAATATTCATCCACCTGAAATACATATTTGTTTCCTTGTACTGACAACTCACTTCCTTGAATGGTGCATACAAATCCTAATAATTCTACAGTATCTGACCCAGTTTAACATCAATGCAAGTAGATTCCTATGGGACATGATGTGTATTTTGACGTTCATTTATATTCAACACTGCTACATTAATATTTCTGCAGTTTTTGCACATCATAGGATATATATTTCATCCACAAGTTCACAACTTTATAGGTATTTTTTCACTTTTAATCATTTCCTGCTTCAGAACACATGTATTCCTCCCGGTTTCTTGACTGGTCTTTTCATGAGACTTCTCTGCAAACACATTTTTTTTTAATTTCATAATCAGTTTTGAAGCAAAACTCACACACTTTTCATGATAAACCATAAATCTAATATCACCATTAGAAGCATAACTGTTTGGAATGGATGATTGTATATCAATATTAGGTTTCCTGTATATTTTCAGAAATCAATTCAATCCATTATTTAAAGTTCGAAACAGTTATATTATTTATTCACAGTATGGTCTATTCATGCATTATCTCTATATTCATAGGCACAAGGTACACCTATTTGTACCCACAATTAATTTATACGTCTTCAAAATATTGCTTTCCTACATATTTTACCCAGTTCATCATTGTGACTGACTCTTCACATGTGCTGACATTTACATTCACTCTCTACCTGAAACCCTATTGCTAAAGAACTTTTGGTCCAAATCCTATACTCACTCTTTTATCTAAACCTACCGACTATTTTCCTAATCCTACCGAATATCCCTTTTTGACTGGATGTTCTCTTCCACATTCAATCATCCAAATTAGAAGGTCCTATGCCATAGTATATTGATTTAACTGAGACAACTGTGCAGGACATAAATCAATGCTAAGTATCCCAATCAAGGACCCAATGCCCTTCTGGGCTTCAAAACTTACCTAGATTTCTGTTTTCATACTTATATTTCACCTATATATTCTTATAAATATCGCAGGTTCCTAATACAAATATTCATTCCAGAGAATGATTCCTAACCCAAATTGAACATGTTATTAACCCTAACCATACACTTTTCCCTCAATCTAATTTTACAGAAGAGCAGGGACAGAGTTGGTCTTACAATACAGGAATATAGGCGATCTTCCAGCTGCTGAAAACCTAAAAAGTCGATGCTGAAATGATCCTTGGAGAAGATGTAGGCAGCTATGAAGGACATGAGAGAGCAAAAGTCATCTTCCATATCAAACAACCTGGTCAGGTTGATGGGATGTGTCTGAATTAGCCTCTCTCTTCCTAATGTAGAGAAGATGGACCAAACCATGCCTGTGTGGAGAGCTGTTCCCCGGTGCCTATGGTTGATATACCATTCTAAAATATGAATGAGTCACAGCAAGTAGAGGCAGCCTCCATCTTTTGGGAATCATGTAAGCAACTGTTAAAACAAAGTGGTTTCCAAGGCAGTGACTTCATTCAGATCTTGAAGAAAGTGACATCACCTTACAGTTTTGGTAATGAAAGTCTGTGATCTTGGGATCCAGGAAACCAGGCACACAGAGTCAAACCCACTCCATGTCCCAGTGGGCTAACTTGTTTGGATTTAACAAGACAGAGTCACTCTTTCTTTGTACCTACTGATGTGAGGACAGCCAAATGCCTGGAAACTATGAAGACTGGCCTTTCCAGAGAAAGCAGGTAGTTTCTCATCATGGGCTCCTGACAACTTCACAGAGTTGGCCAAAGAGACCAGATTGGAGACAGGACACGCCATTTTGGGGGAACATAGTATGGCCCACAAGTCAGAGGACACTCCGGATAGTCACAGACCTACTTGGGGAAAGGAGGTGACTTTTTGGGTGTGAGTGTGAGTTTGTGGTTTTGTCTCATGTTCTGAGAATAGTTAGGAAAGCTGGTTTGTTTGTTTTGGAGTGGACTGTGTCTAGTAAGTCCTTTGACAAGGTGAGTGTTTCTGTGTCTATATATCATACTGTGTCCGTGATTGTAGACATTAGAAAAGAGAATGCATCAATGGATGTGTCCTGTCTACGAGAAAGCTTCAAAGCATTCATCCTGTGCAATTTATGAATGGACTGCAGGTTGCCGTATGGATGGGCAACTCCTGCCATCTTTCTAAATTCCTGTTTTCTTCCTGAATTCTGGACACTCTCCAGAATACGCTCATGATTTTGTGTCCAAGATATGTACCACCTCCATCTCTGTGACATGGCCATGTACTGGATAACTGATGGGAATGGCGAGTATCTCAGAAAACTCAGATATCAGTATGCCCAAGAAAGTCTCAGTGGAGAAACCCTGCTTTGGGCCTTTTGCTTACCTATTCTGTTGCCCTGAATGTCAGGAAGGTCTTTGCCTCAGGCCACACTTTGTGAAGCCTGCAGAAAATAGTTTTCAAATGGAAAAAAATGGTCATTACCTGTGCCTCTTTGCTTAATTGCTTTGGAAATGGATGTTTCTGAATCAGCCTCTCAGCCCTATGTGAGGCTGTGGCTTAGATTCACAGCACATGATGGGTCTAAAGAAAAATCCCATGTGTGCATTCCAAACCAAAAAGGAAAAAAGAGCTGTCAGAGTGGTTCTTACAATACAGGAAAGTTGGGGACCTTCCACCTGATGAGAACCTCAAATGTCCATGCACAAATGATACCTGGAGAAGTTGTAGGCAGGTATGAAGCAACTGAGAGAGCAAAAGTCATCTTCCATGGCAAACAACCTGGTCAGGATGAAGGGATGTGTCTGAATCTGAATCTCTCTCTTCTTATTGTAGAGAAAATGGACCAAACCAGGCCTGAGTGTAGAGCTGTTCCCGGGTGCCAATGGTTGATATACATTCTACCTTATGAAAGTGTCACAGGAAGTAGGGGCAACCTCCATCTTATGTTACCCTTGGAAGCAACTGTTAGGACAAAGTGGTTGCCAAGGCAGTGACCTCATTCAGTTCCAAAGAATGTGACATACCTCATTTCCTTGGTGATGGAACTCTCTGAACTTGGTATCCAAGAAGCCAGGCACCCAGAGGCAGTCCCAGTCCCAGTCCCAGTGGGCTCACTTGTTTGGATTTACCAAGGACAGAGTCAGTTTTCTTGGTACCTAATGATGTGAGGATGGCCAAATGCCAGGAGAGCTCTGAAGATGGACCTTTCCTGAGAAAACAGGTAGTTGCTAACCACTTTTTCCTGACATCTTCACATGGTTGGTCAAGGAAAGAAGGTCTGAGAGAAGACAGGCCATTTCGGGGGAACATAGTATGGCCCACCAGTCAGAGGACACTCCGGATAGTCACAGACCTACTTGGGGGAAGGAGGTGCCTTTGTGGGAGTGGGTGTGGGTTTGTTGTTTTGTCTCATGTTCTGAGAATAGATAGGAAAGGCGGTTTGTTTGGTTTGGAGTGGACAGTTTCTAGTAAGTCATTTGCACGGCGAGTGTTTCTGTTTCTGTGTATCCCACTGTGTCTGTTGTTGTAGACATTAGTAAAGAGAATGCATTAATGGATGTGTCCTGTCTAGTATAAATCTTCCCATAATTTATCCTGCCCAATATATGAATGGACTGCAGCTTGTCTTATCGATGTGCAACACCTGCTATCTTTCTAAGTTGTTGTTTTCTTCCTGAATTCTGGCCACTCTCCAGAATAGGCTCATGGATTTTTGTCCAAAATATGTACCACCGCCAAGCTCTGTGACATGGCCATGTACTGGATAGCTGAAGAGAATGGCGAGCATCTCAGAAAACTCAGATATCAGTGTGACCAGAAAAATCTCAGTGCAGAAACCCTGCTTTGGGCCTTTTGCTTACTTATTGTTGTGTTGCACTGAATGTCAGGAAGGTCTTTGCATGAGGCCACCCCTTTGTGAAGCCTGAAGAAAACAGTTTTCAAATGGAAATGAATGGGCCTCACCTGTGGCTCTTTGCTTAATTGCTTTGGAAAGAGATGTGTCTTTATCAGCCTTTGGACCTGTGTGTGGCTGTGACTTAGATTCTCAGCACCTGATGGATCTTAAGAATGATCCCATGTGAGCTTCCAAAAACAAAATGGCAAAAAATATCATTCATTGTGGATGAAGTTTCTTGCCTTCCTCTGTTAGGTTCCTGCACTCCATCAAATGAGAATAGGGATTCTTTGGGTCAAATGAGTTCTTCAAAGCCCTGCAGAGGTGCTTGTGTTTTCGCATGACTCTAAATCACCTAAAGAATTGATACCTAAAATCAGTAGGCCTGAAATTGGAGAAACAAAGAAGTATTAAAGGCAGGCTTATTTGTTCACTCCTGGTTCACAGAAACGGTGTCCAGGCTACCCTGACTTTAGGCAAATGAGGGGCAAACGAGCTGATTTTGGACACTGTCTTGGGCTGCGCCCCTCATGGAAACCTCCAGCCAGAGGTTAAGATGATTGACTATATGGAATAAGATGAGGGCCATGTGGGAGTGTTTTGGTTTTGATTTTGGTCATTTGTGTGGCATTGGAAAAAATGACCGGGTACACGTGGGGTTGAACTCTGGTGTGATTCCCCTTAGAGACTGGGTTTTGGAAATGAACTCAGAGAAGCATTGCCATGAATTTTGTTGGGATTTTAAGAGGCCACGCATGAAAGTCGCTCTTGGAAACTGAGACCTAGGCCCCGGGTGGATTTCAACAGAGGACTGGAAATCTCAGCAAGGATATCACATGATTTTATTTTTAAAGAAATGGCAGCCATAGTTGAGAGTCAAAACACACATGGACCTCACATTGTAGACCTCAATGGGCCTGGCCTAATGTGACCGTTTGTCCACTCTTTGGGAAGCCGTGCCTGTGAGAGTTCTCCAGAGATTTCATTGAAATGAGCTTCCTCACCATTTAATGTTTGCTGAATGAACTGAAATCCACAGTGCCTCCAACTTCATGCTTGAAAAATGGCTAGATAAATACCATGAAATTTTTGAAATTCCTATGACCAGGTGGCACTGGAGAAACATTGGATGTCCTGTTGCTGATCATGATTATACCAGACAGTGCCTTGACTTACTGAGTTTCATGAAAATGGTGTAGAACAGAGATGCCAGTAAGTTGGAGCCTGCTGAGTAGTGGGTCTAGAGCAGTGGTGGGGAGGTGTTTGATAAAACATCCGTGGTAGGGCCATGTGGATCTACCATTGGATTCCAAATGGCTTGTAACTGACATGGTGCAGCCAGCAGACCCTTATATGTAAAGGCATATTGTTATATGGAGAGTTTTCAGAGGAAAATTAAGAATCAGGTTGATATGGACAAGGGGGCAATGGGGCAAGCTGTGAGAGATAGGAGCCTAGTTGGTGCATTCTCTTGCAGACCCTGACCCACCACATGTGACAGAACTCCCTCCAGCACTGTGTCCCAGTTTAGCTCCTAGTATTTCGTGAAACAAATACCAAACTCACAGTGCAGCAGCAAAAACACCACAAAAAGTGGAAGAGGACCAAATGGCTTCACAGTCCACACGGGGAGACACATAGTCCCCAGTGGCCTCAGTTTACCTACAAAGAGAGGATTCAGCACTGCTTCATCTAGTTCATTGGAAATAAGAAACCATGTCCTCCAGGTCACATAGATGCAGACCCAGCTTTGATGGTCTCACTACAAAGGAAGCCAAATCTCCTGAAAACAACATATTTCAAGTGCAAAACTCAGTGGCAGTTTCTCAAAAAGTTTTTAGGCCAGCAGAGCTCCATATTTGTGGAGTGTTTACCCTGTCCCTTAGTTTTGGAAACTGCTCTACCACCTCCAAGGTTGTGAACTCCTGAGCATTTTCCATTCCAGATATGTATTCACTGATTTTGTAACTCTTCTCCTCTAATTGTGTCTTACTTGGGGTGAAGGTAATGTCAAGGCATTGTTCTGGATGAGAGCAGGAGGATATTTGTGCAGCATATATTTACATACACATTGGATTCATTTTCCAATTTTCCATTCGAAATACTGAATCCCTGACACTAACCCATACCTAGTAGACTCAGACTATTCATCCTAATATAATGGAGAAAATTAACCCAACACAATAGAAATACAAGCACTTCAGAGGAGACATGTTGTATTGTTGGACTTGACATTTGCATTATATAAGGTAGGAGTTATAAATCTAGTCAAATTTTAATTGAAATATTCTCCATGTGTTTTTAAACTTAACAAATATGTGAATTCTTGTTTCCCTTTTCTGTAGCCTATTCACACATGTATATTTATATGCATATATAGAATCCTACCAGGTTTCACACGTACATTTTTGTGAGGTGGCTGTCTTGGCAGATACAAATTGTGAGAAGAGTTCACTCCTCCTAAATGCTGTTGGAAATGAAAATTCAACCTATAGGAGAGCGTCCTAGTAGAACAACATTATACATTAACTCATGTTCAGTAAAATTAATATTTTTGCATTTGTGGATGATATATATTTACTGATGAATTCGATTGGCATTTATATTTGTACTTTTTAATGTCTGTGAGTGTTGTGTGTGTGTGTTTGTGTGTGTGTGTGTGTGTGTGTGTATATATATATATAGATATAGATATAGATATAGATATAGATAGATATACTCTCCAAATTTTTCAAAATATGAAATATATGTGTCTAATATACACTCTCTAAATTCATTCATGTTCATGTATGTGGATTTATAATCAACTTTTCACAAGATTATAATCAGAAATATTCATCCACCTGAAATATATATTTGTTTCCTAGTACTGAAAACTAACTTCAGTGAATGGTGCATACAAATCCTAATTATTCTACAGTAACTGACCCAGTCTAACATCAATGCAAGTAGACTCCTATGGGACATGATATGTAATTTGTCATTCATTTGTATTCGACACTGGTACATTATTATTTCTTCAGTTTTTGAACATCGTAAGATATACATTTGCCAAGGCAGTGACCTCATTCAGTTCCAAAGAATGTGACATACCTCATGTCCTTGGTGATGGAACTCTCTGAACTTTGTATCCAAGGAGCCAGGCACCCAGAGGCAGTCCCAGACCCAGTCCCATTGGGCTCACTTGTTTGGATTTACCAAAGATAGAGTCAGTCATTCTTGGTACCTACTGAAGTGATGATTACCAAATGCCTGGAGAGCTCTGAATAGGGAGCTTTCCTGATAAAGCAGGTAGTGGCTCTCCACTTTTTCCTTACAACTTTACAGAGTTGGCCAAGGAAAACAGATCTGAGAGAGGACAGGCCATTTCGGAAGAACAGAGTATGGCCACCAGTCAGAGGACACTCTGGTTAGTCATACACCTATGGGGAAGGAGGTGCCTTTTTGGGAGTGGGTGTGGGTTTGTGGTTTGTCTCATGTTCTGAAAATAGGTAGGAATGGCGGTTTGTTTGTTTTGGAGTGAACTGTTTCCGGTAAGTCGTTTGAAGAGGTGAGTGTTTCCATATCTGTGTATCCCACTGTGCCTGTGGTAGTAGACATGAGAAAAGAGAATGCAGCAATGGATGTGTCATGTCTAGTATAAAGCTTCCCAGCATTCATCCTGCCCAATTTATGAATGGAGTGTGGCTTGCCTTATGCACGGGCAACACCTAATACCTTCCTAAGTCCCTGTTTTCTTCCTGAATTCTGGCCACTCTCTAGAATAGGCTCATGGTTATGTGTCCAAAATATGTACCAAATCCAAGGACTTTGACATGGCCATGTACTGGATACCTGAATGGAATGGCCCGCATCTCAGAAAACTCAGATATCAGTGTGACCAGGAAAGTCTCAGTGGAGATACCCTGCTTTGGGCCTTTTGCTTACCTATTGTTCTGTTGCCCTGAATATCAGGAAGGTCTTTGTCTCATGCAACCCCTTTGTTAAGACTGAAGAAAACAGTTTTCAAATGGAAATGAATGTGCATCACCTCTGGCTCTTTGCTTAATTTCATTGGAAAAGGATGTGTCTGATTCAGGCCCTTTGCCCTGTTTTAGGCTGTGACTTAGATTCTCAGCACCTGATGGATGTAAAGAAAGATCCCATATGTGCATCTAAACCAAAATGGAAAAACGTTCAATCAATGTGCATGAATTATATTGCCTTCCTTTGTTAGGTTTCTGAAATCCATCATGTCAGAATAAGGATTCTTTGGGTGAAATGAGTTCTTCAAATCTCTGCAGAGGGGCTTGGCTTTTCTCATGACTCCAATTCACAAAAAGAATCTAGACCCCACAGTCAGAGAGCCTCAAATTGGAGAAGCGAAGCAGTATTAAGGGCAGGCCTATTTGATCACTCCTGGTTCACAGGAAGGGTGTCCAAGCCACCCTGACATTCGGCAAATGAGGGGCAAGGGAGCTTATTTTGGACACTGTCTTGGGATGTGCCTCTCATGAAAACCTCCATCCAGATGTTATGATGAGTATCTTTATGGTAGAAGATGAGGGCCATGTAGGAGTGTTTTGGTTAAAATTGTGGTCATTTGTGTGGCAGTTGGAAGAGATGACTGGGTAAACCTGGGCTTGAATTCTGCTGTGATTCCCCTTAGAGACTGAGTTCTGGAACTGACCTCAGAGAAGTATTGACATGAATTGTGTTGGGATTTTAGGAGGCCAGGAATGAGAGTTGCCATTGGAACCTGGGATCAAGTCCCAGAGTGGCTTTCCACAGAACACTGGGAATCACAGCCAGGATATTACATGATTTTATTCTGAAAGACTTGGCAGGCATAATTGAGATTCAAAACACACTTGTACCTCGCTTTGTAGACCTCAATGGGCCTGGCTTCATGTGACTTTTTGGCCACTCTTTGGGTAGACTTGCCTGTGAGAGTGCTCCAGAGATTTCCCTGAAATTAGCTTCCTCACCATTTAATGGTTCCTGAATGAATTGAAACCAACATTGCCTCCAAATGCATCTGTGAAAAAATGCTAGATAATTACCATGAAATTTTAGAAATTCCGATGACCAGCTGGCACTGGAGGACCTTTGATGTCCTGTTGATGATCATGAGTATACCAGACAGGGCCTTGATTGACTGGGTTTCATGAAAATGGTGTAGAACAGAGATGCCAGTAAGTTGGGGCCTGGTAAGTAGTGGGCCTAGAGCTGTGTTATGCAAATGTGTGATAAAACATCTGTGGTGGGGCCATGTGGATCTTCCATTGGCTTCCAAATGGCTGTGACTGACATGGTGCAACCATCACACCCATATATGTAAAGGCATATTTTTATATGGAGAAGTTTCAGAGCAATGTTCACTATCATGTTGCTATTGTCAAGGGGGCAAGCTACTTGAGATAGAACACTGGTTGGTGCATTCTCCTGGAGACCCTGCCAACCACACCTGACAGAACTCCCTTCAGCACTGTGTCCCATTTGAACTCGTTGTATTTCATGAAGCAAATACCAAACTCCCAGTGCAGCAGCAAGAAACACCATGAAAATTGGAGGATGACCATTGGTTTCACAGTCCACACGGGAAGACCCTTAGCCCTCAGTGGCCAAAGTTTACCTACAAAAAGAGAATTCATCACTGCTGCCTCATTTTTATTTGAAAATAAGTAACCATTTCCTCCAGGTCACATAGATGCAGATCCAGCTTTGATGGTTTCACTACAAATAAAGCTAAAGCTCCTGACAACAACATATATTTCAAGTGCCCAACCTCAGAGGCAGATTCTCAAAAAGTCTTTTGGCCAGCAGAGCTCCATGTTTGTGGAGTGTTTACCCTGTCTCTTACTTTTGGAAACTCCTCTACCACCTCCAAAGATGTGAAATCTGGAGCATTTTCCATTCTAGATATGTATTCACAGATTTTCTAACTCTTCTCCTCTAATTGTGTCTTACTTGGGGCGAAGGTAATGTCAAGGCATTGTTCTGGAGGAGAGTGGGAAGATTTTTCCGTAGCATATATTTGCATACACATTGGATTCAGTGTCCTATTTTCAATTCAAAATACTGAATACCTGACTCTAACCCATACCCTACCAGACTCTGACTACTAATCCTAATATGATGGAGAAAAATAACCCATAAAGAATAGAAATACAAGCAGTTCAGAGTAGGCATGGTGTATAGATGGACTTGCCTTTTGCATGATACAGAGTTGGAGTTATAAATCTAGTCAATTGTTTGTTGAAATAGTTGTCCTTGTATTTTTAAGGTTAACAAATATGTGAATTCCTGTCTCCCTTTCTCTGTATTCTTATATGCACATATAGATTCCTATCTGGTACCACACGTACATTCTTGTGAGGTGGCTGACTTGGCAGATACAAATTGTTAGAAGAGATCACTCCTACTAAACCCTGTTGGAACTGAATATTCAACCTATGGGTGAGCTTGCTAGTTGAACAGCATTATACATAAATCCATGTTCAGTAAAATGAATATTTTTAGATCTGTGGATGGTATATATTTTATAATGAATTTTGATTGACATATATATTGCTACTTTTTTGTCTGTGTGTTTGTTTTATGTATATGTATATATATGTATATATATATATATATATATATATATATATATATATATATATATATATATATACACTCTCCAGATTTTTCAAAATATGAAATATATGTGTCTTATATTCACTCCCTATATTCATTCATGTTCATGTATGTGGATTTATAATCAACTACTCACAAGATTATTCTCAAAATATTCATTGACCTGAAATTTGCCCAATGCTCTAAAATGTCAATCCTATTTGTGACTACATATTTGTTTCTTCCTAAGATTATATATTTAAACTCAACCCTGTTCAAAATGTCTAATCCTATCACACACTTTATACTTTGCCTGATTTTGTAATGTCTCTATTGATATATGCTTTCCTACATATTTTCCCCACTTCATCATTGTGACTGACCCTTCACTTGTGCTGACATTTACATTCACTCTCTAATCGAAATCCTATTGCTAAGAAACTTTTGTTCCAAATCTTATACTCACCCTTCTTCCTAAACTTACTATCTTCCTAATGCTACAGACTATCCCTTTTTGACTGGATGTTCTCTTCTACATTCAATCATCCAAGTAAACGTGGTGCGAGCTTCAGAGGAGGAGACTACCAACAGGCTATCTCATGCAACATCAAAGGGTTTATTGGGTGTCCAGAATGCTGGGGTTCAGAGCTCATCTGAATAGAGCAGATAGCCCTGAGAATAGCTGAAGTAGAGCTTATATACTTTCCCTGGAGAGAGAAGGGAGGGAATTGTATTGATGGGTCAGGGCGAGTGGGCGGTTTGCATGCAACTGGGAGAGGGAGTACATTCTGCAATTTGGCAGCTGGGGATAGAACATTCTGGGAACAAGTTTTGCAAACATTTCTCAAGATTTCAACAGTGTTCTGTTAAGCATACAGAAAAACAAGATGTGACAAGTACCTATTTTATTAATATTTCATTCCCCACTTCTTCTTCTGGCTAATTTTAATCATAAAAATGATCATTGGAGGGTGTCACATTCAATGTCTGCTAGTGGGGTATTACCATAAGTTTAACTCGTCCAATTTGAGCCTGGAGAAAAGACATTACACGGTTGAGCAAACAGGGTTTTATAGTTAGCAATAATATGAGGATTATTATTGGACCGGCCAGTGTTGATAAAAACGTAGTTAACCAGGGGGACTGTGTGAACCAAGACTCAAGCCACCCTTTTGGGCCCTCTCTCACTTGTTGATGCTCTTCAAGGTGTCTTTTAAATTTACTCATAGATTTTATTACGACTCCAGTATAGTCAGCATAAAAACAACATTCTTCCCTCAATGCAGCACAAAGGCCCCCTTCTCTAATGAAGAGGAGGTCCAACCCTCAACTGTTCTGTAAAACAACTTCAGAGAGAGAGGTTAAAGTTTCATGCAAAGCCCTGAAGGAGGTTTCTAATATCTTACTTTTGCTCTATTGCTGCTTCTAATTGGGTCATCTTTTGTGTCCCATGGACAATGCCACTGGTTCCTCTGCCCACCCGTGCAGCAACTCCTATTCCTAATAGGATGGCTAAAGTGAGGGATATATGTTCCCAGTGGAACCGGTTGTATGCCCCCCCTATTTGATCTTCAAATGAACCTGCATCATGATAGAGCACTCTGGGAAACATCTGCACCATTACACAATTTATCACATATCTAGATCATTTCATGAAAACATAAACGATGTTTAAGTATATAGAATTATGCTGTTGTAGGCACTGACAAAGCAAGGCACCTAAGATAGCACTCAAGAGAGGGAAACAGTCCTATTTGGTTGCAACCGGATTCAGAGGGCATTGCTTATATTGTAATCAATTAATCCCCTGAAACTCAAGTTTAGGTAGTTTCAGAATTTTGTACCCAACATATAAGGGATGGGGCTCAGAAGTTCACAGTCTTCAGAAGTTTAAAAAAGCAGTATTTGTTTCTGTTTTTCCTTCTGTTCTGGGCAAGTTAACTTTTCAAGGACACCTGGGAGGAGGAGAGCTTTTTCTTTCCTTTCTTATTTTCCCCCTGCCAGCTTACCATGGAGCCCGGTTGGTAATTTCTTTATCTTAGAAATGTAGCCATCTCTGTGAAGCCCCAGCTGAAGGCCAGAGGACTTGTTCACATATTTTGTGAAAAACTAGTTAGGGGTTGTCTAGCTTAGAAGTACTGAGATTTTTAGCCAGTGGCCAAGTAGAACAGGGCAATACGAAAGAGAAAGTTTATCTACATTAAAGTCTTTATTGGGACTGTTTTGCTGAAAGTTCAAAACTCAGCCATGGTGAAGACTTCTGAAGAAGGTCATTTAAGACTTTTCTGTGGGCCTGGTACAGAGGGGGAAAGACGGGGAAGGTGGGGCTGAGAGCACCTCCGAGGATCTGAGAATGAGGGAAAAGAGAGATGTAAAAGAATAATGTGAAAGGGTATTGGGAATTTCCTAGCAGCAAACTTGAGCAGTAGATCAGGTAGAGCAGAGTGAAAGACGGGAGTGAGGATCCCAAAATCCTGTGAGGGACTTTAAATTTTAGTAACCTGTTTTCAGTGATGACAAAGCAACTTTAAAGGAAAATTATATTACATCTTGGATAAGGGTCTCAGGGCTCTCCTCAGCTCGTTTGAGCATTGGGTTAGCTGGTAAGAGGACCTGGTGGGACCCGGTGAGGGCACTGACAGGAGATGAGAGGAATGAGTCGGTGGAGCGGTACCTATGTACCTGCTACCTCAGCAAGGGGGCGATGGTCTGAGAACTGGTGGAGCTTTGGGTTTCTGATCTAGTTATTGGAGGGGAGAAATCAAGTTGCTGAGATGGGAGTGACATCAGAGAGTCTGGAGCAGAAGGCTGAGGATAATGATCTGTTGGAGAAGCATAGTTCAGGATGTGAGTGAGGGAGGGAAAAGGCTTCCACATAGGGGAATTTCCTTTCACTCTTTTGAGCACTTGCAGAAGGTAAAAAGGTCACGCAAAATTTGAGGATCTAGAGACCCCTCTGGGTGCCATAGTTTTTGGTTGTCTAATTGGTAATGTGGCCAATGCTGTGTACTGAATTTGATGAAGAATTGGGGTTCCATCAGGCAGCCCCTGTATGCACACATTCCCATGACATACAGAAAAAGTCGGCTTTTCCCCCACACAGCCGTTACTCTTTGTGGCTTTGATAGTCTGCCAGGCAAACTTAGTAATCTAGACTAGCCAACCTGCATCTGGCTCGCGTGTCCCTACATCCATAATGTTTGTTTCCATTATCTATGGTACAGAAGGGATTTAATGGTATTTTAGTGGGATCCTCTTCATCAGGGATATCACAATAGGAAATACCTATAGCCAGCTAACAAATGTCTGGGTGGAGAGATGGCCACCAGGTCCCTAAGGGGGCTGTATGCGAGATAGACCATACTTCTTTTCCAGTAGGATTTGTGATCAGCCATCACTGCTTAATGGGCTGATGAGGGTTAGGACTACTTGTAGCCAAGGGGAGAGTATATAACCTTATTCACATTGCGAATACACAATTTGAAACTGTTACCAATCTTTTTCAGTTTCCAGAAAGATTCTGTACAGGCAGCAGGCTTGAGATGAGAGGCATGGATCCAGGAAGTGATTCTGTTTACGTTTACCACTGTAGGTGTTATAATAGCACCTGGTATGGTCCTTTTCAGCGGGGTACCAGGGATGACACCTGATATCATCTTACATAGATGAAATCTCTTACTTGATATGGATGTGGAATCCCCTGGTTCCCAGTTGGGTAGGCAGTGGCCAGCTGTTTTCACAGGTATTACTGAGTTCTTTCAAGATCTTTAAGTCTGTCAAGCAAGGGGGTGTGGAAAGGATCTTTAGGTCTTACAGTTGGGCTTAGGTCCCCTACTGGAGGAGGGCCACCATAAAGAATTTCACATGTGGTAAGGTTACTCAAAGAAACAAAGGGATTTTTTCTTGCATGAAACATTGCATAAGGCAGGAGCATAGTCCAATCTTATGCTGGTCTCTAAGCTTAATTTCGTTAAGGTCTCTTTAATGGTTCTATTCATTCTTTCTACTTGTCTTGAACTCTCTGGTCTATAAGCACAATTTAACTTCCAATTAATCCCCAGGTTCCTGGCTAACCCCTGACTTACCTGGGTCATGAACATCGGTCCATTGTCAGATCCTATTACCGGCTTAGCTTCCTCCAATGGTAGAGAGGCTTAGTCAGCAGCTGCGGAATCACTTAGAGTGTGTTGTGTGTTAGGGGACGAGGGCAGGGGATAAGGAGGGGGAGAAGAGTCCAGTAGAGTCAAATCTGTGACTCAGGGAGAACAGAGGGTGGAGGAGGAGGAGGAGGAGAGGGTTTGAGAGATCATGGGGGAAGGAGTAGGAGCAGAGGTAGGGGCAAGGAAAGGCTTCACCCATGGAGGAGGAGATTTGCAGAGGTCCTGCCAAGTTAAGATATATGGCTGTTGATCCGGATGGCTATGTGGCGCTGGCTGAAAGACAATACCTCTGACTTTTTAAATTAGTGGGAAGTAGAAAGATCCTTCTAGGGGCCATACGACTCCAAAGATGGGCCATTCTGAGGCACAGAGAGTCTGCCAGGTCCAGCGTTTTACTAAAAAAAGAAAGATTCTGAGCCCTTAAGCAGACTTTGGTCCAGTGATCAAGGGTCAGGGACAGAGGCATTTACGTGCTCTGTTCCATAATGAAAGTTCCACAAACAGTAAAAGCAAGGACACACGACACAGATAAGACAAGAATATAAAGACAGGCAATGAACGTGCAACACTGAGACCAGGAATGAGTAGCCGGCAAAACCCAATGGTATGGCAATAACGAATCTAAAAGAAAATATCACTGAGTTGAGAAGACTATTGTTCCTTGATTTCCCGAGTTCTCTGCGGGGTCCTCCAGAGAGGTGCCCTTTGTCTCTGTGACATGTCTCTCAGGAACCGTCGGAGAGAGCCCAGGCTCTTCATCGTCAGCAAATTTGCCAAGCCTTAACAAGAAACCTGAAACCAGAAAGAGGCGCCTTACTTGCTCCGAGAGGAGCCCGTTGGGGTCTCTCGTCCGCCACTGCTGGAACTCAGTGGAACCTCAATATGTAAAGGTCAGGCGAGTGTCAGAGGAAGATACTACCAAGAGACTGTCTCATGCAACAGCAAAGGGTTTATTTGTGGTCCAGCATGCTGGAGCTCAGAGCTAAATTAAATAGAGCAGAGACCTCTGAGAACAGCTTAAGCAGAGCTTATATACTTTCCTTGGAGAGGGAAGAGAGGGAAGTTCAGTGATGGGTAAGGGCGAGTGGGCGGTTTGCATGAAACCGAGTGAGGGAGTACATTCTGCAGTTCGGCTGTTGGGAACAATACATTCTAGAACAAGATTAGCAAACATTTCTCAAGATTTCAACAGTGTTTTGTTAAGCATACAGAAAAACAGGAAGTGACAAGTACCTATTTTATTAATTTTATTAACCTTTCACTACCGACTATGCCTTTTTGACTTGATGTTCCTTCTACATTAATTCATGCAACGTACAAGGTGCTATGCCATTGTATATCGATTTATCTGAGACAACTCTGCAGAACGTAATTCAACACCACGTATCCCTATTAAGGGCCCAATTCCCTTCTGGGCTTCAAATCAGAATTAAATTTCTTTTTTCATACATATATTTCACCTATATATTCTTCTACGCATAGCAAGTTCCCAATACGATCATTCATCCAGCAAAATGAATTCTAACCCAAATCGAGCATGTTTTTAACCATAACCGGACACTGTTCCCTCAATCTAACTTTACAGAAGAGCAGGGAAGGAGTTGATATTACAATACAGAAATGTAGAAAAACTTCCACCTGCTGAGAACCTCAAAGGTCCATGCAGAAATGATCCCTGGAGAAGATGTAGGAAGCAATAAAGGACCTGAGAGACCAAAAGTCATCTTCCATGGCAAACAACCCGGTCAGGATAAAAGGGTGTGTCTGAATCAGATTTTTTTTTAATGTAGAGATCATGGACCAAACCAGGCCTGTGTGGAGATCTATTCTTGGGTGCCTTTGGTTGATATACCATTCTAACTTGTGAAAATGTCACAGGAAGTAGGGGCAGCCTCAATCTCTTGGGACCCTTGGAAGCAACAGTTAGGACAAAGTGGCTGCCAAGACAGTGCCCTCATTCAGTTCAGGAAGGAAGTGACCTCACCTCACTTTCTTGGTGATGGAACTCTCTGAACGTGGGATCCAGGAAGCCAGGCACACAGAGCCAGTCCCAGTCCCAGTCCCAGTGGTCTCACTTGTTTGGATTTACCAAGGACAGGGTCAGTATTTTTTGGTACCTACAGATGTGAGGAAGGCCAAATGCCAGGAAAGCTCTGATGCAGGGCTTTTCATGAGAAAGCAGGTAGTAGCTCACCGTTGGCTCCTAAGAAGTTCACAGAGTTGGCCAAGGAGACAAGATCTGAGACAGGAAAGGCCATTTTGGGGGAACATATTATGGCCCACAAGTCAGAGGACACTCTGGATATTCACAGACCTACTTAGGGGAAGGAGGTGCCTTTGTGGGTGTGGTTGTTGGTTTGTGGTTTTGTCTCATTTTCTGAGAATAGGTCGGACAGTCGGTTTGTTTCATTTGAAGTGGACTGTTTCTAGTAAGTCTTTTCACAGGGCGAGTGTTTCTATGTCTGTGTATTCCACTGTGTCCGTGGTTGTAGACATTAGAAAAGAGAATCCATCAATGGATGTGTCGTGTCTAGTAGAAATCTTCTCAGCATTCATATTGCCCCGTTTATGAATGGACTGTAGCTTGCCTTATCGATGAGCAACACCTGCTACCTTGCTAAGTTTCTATTTTCGTCCTGAATTCTGGCCAATCTCAAGAATAGGCCCATGGTTTTGTGTCCAAGATATGTACCACCTCCAAGCTCTGTGACATGGCCATGTACTGGATAGCTGTAGGGGATGGCGAGCATCTCAGAAAACTCAGATATCAGTGTGACCAGGAAAGTCTCAGAGGAGAAACCCTGCTTTGGGCCTTTTGCTTACCTATTGTTCTGTTGCCCTGAATGTCAGGAAGGTCTTTGCCTCAGGCCACCCCTTTGTGAAGCCTGAAGAAAACAGTTTTCAAATGGAAATGAATGGGCATACCTGTGGCACTTTCCTTAATTGCTTTGGAAAGGGATGTGTCTGAATCAGGCCCTTGGCCCTGTGTGTGGCTGTGGCTTAGATTCTCAGCACCTGATGGATCTAAAGAAAGTTACCATGTGTGCATCCAAAAGAAAATTCGCCAAAAGAGCAATTATTGGGATGAAGTCTCTCGACTTCCTCTGTAAGGTTCCTGACTTCCATCAATGAGAATGGGATCCTTTGGATCAAAAGAGTTCTACAAAACCTGCAGAGGCTAGCCCATTGTGCTTGGGTTTTCTCATGACTAAAATTCACATAAAAAATCTAAACCCCACAGACAGTAGTCCTCAAATTGGAGCGGTATTAACGACAGGCCTATTTGATCACTTTTGGTTCACAGGATGGGTGTCCAGGCCACCTTGACTTTAGGCAAATGAGGGGCAAAGGAGCTTATTTGGGACACTGTCTTGGTCTGCACCCCTCATGGAAACCTCCAGCCAGATTATGATGAGTGTCTATATGAAAGAAGATGAGGGCCATATGGGAGGGTTCTTGTTTTAATTGTGGTAATTTGTGTGGTAGTTGGAAGAGATGACTGGGTCCACCAGGGCTTGAACTCTGGTGTGATTCCCCTTAGAGACTGAGTTCTGGAACTGACCTCAGAGAAGTATTGCCATGAATAGTGTTGGGATTTTAGGAGACCACGCATGAGAATCGCTTTTGGAAACTGAGATCTAGGCCCAGGATGGCTTTCCACAGAGCTCAGGGATTCTGAGCCAGGATATCACATGATTTAATTCTTAAAGACTTGGTAGCCATAATTGAGAGTCCAAACACACATGGACCTCACATTGTATACCTCTATGGGCCTGGATTCATGTGTCCTTTTGGCCACTCTTTGGGAAGGCTTGCCTGTGAGTGTTCTCCAGAGCTTTCATTGAAATGAGCTTCCTCACCATTTAATGGTTCCTGAATTAAATGAAACCAACAGTGCCTCCAACTTCATCCTTGAAAAATGACTAGATTAATACCATGAAATTTTTGTAATCCCCATGACCAGGTGGCACTGGATAACCTTAAGATATCCTGTTGCTGATCATGAGTATAACAAACAGTGCTTTGATTGACTGAGTTTCGTGAAAATGGTGTAGAACAGAGATGCCAGTAAGTTGGAGCCTGCTGGGTAGTGGGCGTAGAGCAGTGGACTATAGGTGTGTAAATAAATATTTTTGGTAGGACCACCTGGATCTTCCATTGGCTTCCAAATCTTGCGACTGACATGGTGCAGGCAGCAGACCTTTATATGTAAAGGCATCTTGTTATATGTAGAGGTTTCAGGGCAATGTTCAGAATCAGGTTGCTATAGTCAAGGGGAAAGCTATGTGGGACAGAAGCCTGGTTCATACATTCTCTTGCCGACCCTGACCAACCACACATGACAGAACTCCCTCCAGCATTGTGTCCCAGTTGAACATATTGTATTTCATGAAGCAAATACCAAATTCCCAGTGCAGCAGTAAGAAACACCCTGAAAAGTGGAGGATGACCAAATGGCTTCACAGACCACACGGGAAGACACTTAGCTCCCAGTAGCAACAGTTTACCTACAAAGGGAGATTTCAGACCTGCTGCCTCATGTTCATTACAAAATAAAGAACCATGTCCTCCAGGTCACATAGATGCAGACCCAGATTTTTGGTGTCACTACAAACGAAGCTAAATCTCCTGACAATTACATATATTTCTTTTTCTTTTTTTAATTAATTTTTATTGTAGGTTGTTCAAAACAGTACATACTTCTTGATATATCAAATTTCACACTTTGATTCAAGTGGGATATGAGCTCCCATTTTTACTCCATATACAGATTGCAGAATCACATCAGTTGCAGAACCATTGATTTACATATTGCCATACATATATCTCTTGTGCCTAACCTCAGAGGAAGTTTCTCAATAAGTCTTTAGGTCAGCACAGCTCCATGTTTCTGGAGTGTTTACCCTCTCCCATACTTTTGTAAACTCTTTTACCACCTCCAGTGTTGTGAACTCCTGAGCATTTTTCATTCCACATATGTATTCACAGGTTTTCTAACTCCTCTCCTCTAATTGTGTCTTACTTTTAGCGATGGTTATGTCAAGGTATTGTTCTGGATAAGAGAGGGAAGATTTTTGTGTATCACATGTTTGCATACACATTAGATTCATTTTCCTATTTTCCATTTGAAATACTGAATCCCTGACACTAACCCATACCCTACTAGACTCTGACTACTAATCCTAATATCATGGAGAAAAAAAAACCTAACTGAATAGAAGTACAGTCCTTTTATAGGAAGCATGGTGTATATTTGTATTTGTCTTCCTCTTTATCAAGAGTATGTGTTTTAAATTTAGTAAACTTTTCATTTTAATATTTCTCCATGATTTTTTAAAGTTATCACATATGTAAATTCCTGTCTCCCTTTCTCTGTATCCTATTCAGCACATGTAATTTTTTTATGCATATACAATATCCTACCTGGTATCACACGTACATTCTTGTAAGATCACTGACTTTGGAATATAAAAATTGTGAGAAGAGATGACTCTCCCTAAATAATGATGGAACTGAAAATTCCACCTATGGGTGTGTTTCCTAGTGAAAAACACTATACATAAATCCATGTTCAGTAAAATAAATATTTTTGGATTTGTGAATGAATTATATTTAATGATGAATATCGATTGGCATATATATTGCTAAATATTAATGTGTGTGTGTGTGTGTGCATGTGTGTGTGTGTGTGTGTGCGTGTGTGTGTGTGTATATTCTACGGATTTTAAAAAAATATGAAAAATATGTGTCTTATTATACACTCCCTAAATTCATTCATATTCATTTATGTTCATTTAAATTCAAATTTTCACAAGATTATTCTCAGTAATATTCATACACCTGAAATATATTTTGGTTTCCTACTACTGAAAACTAAGTTCAGTGGATGGTGCTTAAAAATCCTAATATTTCTACAGTAACTGACCCAGTTTAACATCAATGCAAGTAGATTGCTATGGGACATGATGTGTAATTTGAAGTTCATTTTTACTCAACACTGGTACATTACTATTTCTTCAGTTTATGGACATCATAGGATGTATTTTTTCATCCACAACTTCACAAATTTTTTTGGCATTTGGTTCACTTTCAATTACTTACTACTTCAGAACACATGTATTCCTCCATGTTTCTTTACTGGTCTTTTCACTAGACTTCTTTCTAAACACATTATTTTCGATTCCATAATCATTTTTGAAGCAAAACACACTCTTCACGATAAACCGTAACCCTAATAATACCATTGCATATATAACTCGTTGGAATGATGGTATATATATCAATATAAGATTTCCAATATATTTTCAGATGCAAACTCAATCCATTATTTAATGTTGGATCCAGTTACATACTTTATTCACAATATGGTCTATTCATGCATCATCTCAATAATCATCAACACAAGGTACACCTATTTGTATCCCCAGTACTAATTTATAAGTTTAAAGAATATTACTCCCCTTTATGGTGGAAGAAATACTTATGTCACCCGATCTTCATATACATTTTACCACAGTAGTATTCTGGACACAAAATGCAAAGGTCACACATATGATTGTACCAAAGCCTAAATGGAAAGTGACCATGGATTACTAAAAGCATCTATGTCCAGGGTGCCTACTGCTCTCAAATGTCAATCCTATTGGTTACTACATATTTGTTTCTTCCTAAGATTATATATTTAACCTCAAGCCTGTTGAAAATATCTAATCCTATCACTCACTTTATACTTTTCCTGATTTCCTAATGCCCCTATTGATATCTGCTTTCCTACATATTTTTCCCAGTTCATCATTTTGACTGTCTCTTCACATGTGCTGACATTTACATTCACCCTCTAACTGAAAACCAATTGCTAAAGAACTTTTGGTCCAACTCCGAGACTCACTCTTCTTCCTAAACCTACTGACTATCTTCCTAATCCTACAGACTATCCCTTTTTGACTGGATGTTCTCTTCTACTTTCAATCATCCGAGGTATAGGGTCCTATGCCATTGTATATCGATTTATCTGAGACCTCAGTGCAGAACATAATTCAATCTAAGTATACCAATCAAGGGCCCAATGCCTTTCTGGGCTTCAAATCTTTCCTAGATCTCTGATCTCATACATATATTTCACATTTATATTCTTATAAACATCACAGGTTCCCAATACCATAATTCATCCAGCAGAATGACTCCTAACCCAAATCGAACATGCTATTAACACTAACCATACACTGTTCCCTCAATCTCACTTTACAGAAGAGCAGGGACAGAGTTGGTCTTAAAATCCAGGAAGGTAGGGTATCATCCACCAGCTGAGAACCTCAAAAGTCCCTGCAGAAATAATCCCTTGAGTAGGTGTAGGCAGGTATGAAGGATCTGAGAGAGCAAAAGTCATCTTCCATGGCAAACAACCTGGTCAGGTTGAAGGGATGTGTCTGAATTAGCCTCTCTCTTCCTAATGTAGAGAAGATGGACCAAACCATGGCTGTGTGGAGAGCTGTTCCCCGGTGCCTATGGTTGATATACCATTCTAACTTATGAATGAGTCACAGCAAGTAGAGGCAGACTCCATCTTTTGGGAACCATGTAAGCAACTGTTAAAACAAAGTGGTTTCCAAGGCAGTGACTTCATTCAGTTCTTGAAGGAAGTGACCTCACCTTACATTATTGGTGATGAAAGTCTGTGATCTTGGGATCCAGGAAACCAGGCACACAGAGTCAAACCCACTCCATGTCCCAGTGGGCTCACTTGTTTGGATTTAACAAGACAGAGTCACTCTTTCTTGGTACCTACTGATGTGAGGACAGCCAAATGCCTGGAAACTATGAAGACTGGCCTTTCCAGAGAAAGCAGGTAGTTTCTCACCACGGGCTCCTGACAACTTCACAGAGTTTGCTATAGAGACCAGATCGGAGACAGGACACGCCATTTTTGGGGAACATAGTATGGCCCACAAGTCAGAGGACACTCCGGATAGACACAGACCTACTTGGGGGAAAGAGGTGCCTTTTTGGGTGTGAGTGTGAGTTTGTGGTTTTGTCTCATGTTCTGAGAATAGTTAGGAAAGCTGGTTTGTTTGTTTTGGAGTGGACTGTTTCTAGTAAGTCCTTTGACAACGTGAGTGTTTCTGTGTCTATATATCATACTGTGTCCGTGATTGTAGACAGTAGAAAAGAGAATGCATCAATGGATGTGTCCTGTCTACGAGAAAGCTTCAAAGCATTCATCCTGTGCAATTTATGAATGGACTGCAGCTTGCCGTATGGATGGGCAACTCCTGCTATCTTTCTAAATTCCTGTTTTCTTCCTGAATTCTGGACACTCTCCAGAATACGCTCATGATTTTGTGTCCAAGATATGTACCACCTCAATCTCTGTGACATGGCCATGTACTGGATAGCTGATGGGAATGGTGAGTATCTCAGAAAACTCAGATATCAGTATGCCCAAGAAAGTCTCAGTGGAGAAACCCTGCTTTGGGCCTTTTGCTTACCTATTCTGTTGCCCTGAATGTCAGGAAGGTCTTTGCCTCAGGCCACACTTTGTGAAGCCTGAAGAAAATAGTTTTCAAATGGAATTGAATGGTCATTACCTGTGCCTCTTCGGTTAATTGCTTTGGAAATGGATGTGTCTGAATCAGCCTCTTGGCCCTATGTGAGGCTGTGGCTTAGATTCACAGCACATGATGGGTCTAAAGAAAAATCCCATGTGTGCATCCAAAACCAAAATGGACAAAAGAACTGTCATGGTGGATAGAGTCTCTCGCCTTCCTCTGTAAGGTTCCTGACCTCCATTAAGTGAGAATAGGGATCATTTGGGTCAAGTGAATTCTTTAAAGTTCTGCAGAGGCTATCCCATAGGTTCGTGGGTTTTCTCATGACTCCAATTCACATCTATGTTTACAGAAGAGCAGGGACAGTTTTGGTCTTACAATACAGGAATGCAGTGAATCTTCCATCTGTTGAGAACCTCAAAGCTCCATGCAGAAATGATCTCTGGAGAAGATGTAGGCAGCTATGTAAGACCTGAGAGAGAAAAAATCATCTTCCATGGCAAACAACCTGGTCAGGATTAAGGGTTGAGTCAGAATGAGCCTATCTCTTCTTAATGTAGAGAAGATGGACCAAACCCGTCCTGTGTGGAGAGCTGTTCCCTTTTGCCTACGGGTGATATACCATTCTAACTTGTGAAAGTGTCACAGGAAGTAGGGGCAGCCCTCATCTCATGGGACCGTTGGAAGCAATTGTTATGACAAAGTGGTTGCCAAGGCAGTGATCTCATTCAGTTCCTGAAGGACGTGATCTCATCTCACTTCCATGGTGATGGAACTCTCTGAACTTGGGATACAGAAAGCCAGGCACCCAGAGCCAGTCTCAGTTCTAGTCCCAGTGGTCTCACTTTTTTGGATTTACAAAGGACAGAGTCAGTCTTTCTTGATACCTACTGATGTGAGGATGGCCAAATGCCAGGAAAGCTCGGAAGAGGGGCTCTTCCTGAGAAAGCAGATAGTGGCTCACTCCTGGCTTCTAACAACTTCACATTGTTGGCCAAGAAGACCAGATCTGAGACAGGTCAGGCCATTTCGGAAGATCATAGTATGGCCCATTAGTCAGAGCACACTCCGGAGAGTCACAGACCTATTTGGGGGAAGGAGGTGCCATTGCGGGTGGGTTTGTGGTTTTGTCTCATGTTCTGAGAATAGTTAGAAAAGGCGGTTTGTTTGGTTTGGAGTGAACTGTTTCTAGTAAGTCGTTTGACAATGCAAGTGTTTCTATGTCTGTGTATCCCACTGTGTCCGTGCTTGTAGACATTAGAAAAGAGAATGCATCAATGGACGTGTCCTGTCTCATAGAAAGCTTCCCAGCATTCATCCAGCACAATTTATGAATTGAATGCGGCTTGCCTTATTGATGGGCGATACCTGCTATCTTCCTAAGTTGCTGTTTTCTTCCTGAATTATGGCCAATCTCCAGAATAGGCTCATGGTTTTGTGTCCAAGATATGTACTACCTCCAAGCTCTGTGACATGGCCATGTACTGGATAGCTGAATGGAATGGCGAGCATCTCAGAAAACTCAGATATCAGTGTGACCAGTAAAGTCTCAGTGGAGAATCCCTGCTTTGGGCCATTTGCTTACCTATTGTTCTGTTGCCCTGAGAGTCAGGAAGGTCTTTGTCTCAGGCCAACCCTTTGTGAATCCTGAAGGAAAGATTTTTCAAATGGAAATGAATATGCTTTACCTTTGGCTCTTTCCTTAATTGATTTGGAAAGAGATGTGTGTGAATCAGCCTCTTGGCCCAGTGTGATTCTTTGACTTAGATTCTCAGCACCTGATGGATCTAAAGAAAGATCCCATGGGTGCATAAAATCCAAAATGGCAAAAAGAGCAGTCATTGTTGACGAAGTATTTTGCCTTCCTCTGTAAGGTTCCTGAATTCCATCAAGTGAGAATAGGGATCTTTTGGGTCAAATGAGTTCTTCAAATCTATTCAGAGGCTATCCAATAGGTGCTTGAGTTTCCTCATCTTTCCAATTCACATAAAGAATCTGTACCCAACACTCAGTAGGACTCAAATTGGAGAAGCAGAGCAGTATTAAGGGCAGGCCTATTTGATCACTCCTGGTACACAGGAAGGGTGTACAGGCCACTGGGAATTTAGGCAAATGAGGGGCAACAGAGCTTATTTTGGACACTGTCTTGGGCTACGCTAATGCTATCAAATGTCAATCCTATTGTTGACTTCATATTTGTTTTATCCTAAGCTCATATATTCATCCTCAACCCTGTTGAAAATATCTAATCCCATCACTCACTTTATTCTTTTCCTGATTTCCTAATGTCTCTATTGATATCTGCTTTCCTACATATTTTGCCCTGTGCATCATTGTGACTGACTCTTCACTTGTGTTGACGTTTACATTGACTCTCTAACCAAAACCCTATTGCTAAAGAACTTTTGTTCCAAATCCTATACTCACTTTTCTTCCTAAACTTACCGACTATCTTTCTAATCCAACTGACTATAACTTTTTGAATGGATGTTCTCTTCTACATTCAATGATCCAAGTACAGTTCATGTTTCTATTCAACCGGGTGAGGGAGTAGATTCTGCAGTTTGGCAATTGGGGACAGCACATTCTGGCAACAAGATTAGCAAAGAGTTCTCAAGATTTCAACAGTGTTTCGTTAAGTGTACAGAAAAACAGGAAGTGACAAGTACATATTTTATTAACCTTTCATTCCCCACTTCTTTTTCTGGCTACTTTTAATCATAAAAGTGATCTTTGTGCGGTGTCACATTCTATGTCTGCTAGTGGGGTATTACCATAATTTTAATTTGTCCAATTTGAGCTTGGAGAAAAGAAATTACATGGTTGAGGAAACAGGGTTTTATAGTTAGTAATAATATGAGGATTATTATTGGACCGGCCAGGGTTGATAAAAACGTAATTAGCCAGGGGGACTGTGTAAAAAAAGACTCAAACTACCCTTTTTGTGCCTCTCTCTCTCGTTGTTGCTCTTCAAGGCATCTTTTTAATTTACTCATAGATTTTTTTACAACTCCAGTAATGTCGACATAAAAACAACATTCTTCCCTCAATGAAGCACAAAGGCCCCCCTCTGTCATGAAAAGGAGGTCCAACCCTCGACTGTTCTGTAAAACAACTTCAGAGAGAGAGGTTAAAGATTCCTGCAAAGCTGTGATGGAGGTTTCTAAAATCTTTAAGTTTTGATCTATTGCTGCTTCTAATTGGGTCACTTGTTGTGTCCCATGGACCAGAGCAGTGGTTCTTGTGCCCAACCCTGCAGCAACTCCTATTCGTAATACAATGGCTAAGGTGAGGGACATATGTTCCCAGCGGAACCGGGTTGTATGTCCCCCTCTTTGATCTTCAAATGAACCTGCGTCATGATAGAGCACTCTGGGAAACATCTGCACCATTTCACAATTAATCACATCTGTTGACCATTTCATGAAAACATAAACAATGTTTAAGTATATAGAATTATACTGTTGTAGGGACGGACATGGCAAGGCACCTAAGATAGCACCAAAGACACGGAAACAGTCTTTTTTGGTTTCAACCAGATTCAGAGGGCATTGCTTCTGTTGTAATCAATTAATCCCCTGAAACCCAAGTTACGTAGTTTCAGAATTTTGTACCCAACACGTAAGGGAAGGGGCTCAGAAGTTCACAGTCTGCAGAAGTTCACAAAAAGCAGTTTTTGTTTCTGTTTTTTCCTCAGTTTGGGCAAGTTAACTTTTCAAGGACACCTGGGTGGGGGTGTCTTCCCTTTCTTTTTTTCCCCCTTCCAGCTGTTTCCATACAGCCCAGTTTGTAACTTCTTTATCTTAGAAATGTAGCCATCTCTGTGAAGCCCCAGCTCAAGGCCAGAGGCCTTTTTTTCAAATATTTTGTGAAAAACTAGTAAGGGTGTGTCTAGATCAGGAGTGCTGAATTTTTTAGCCAGTTGCCAAGGAGACCAGGGCAACACAAAAATAGGAAGTTTATCTACAGTGAACTCTTTTATCGGGACTCTTTTGCTGAAAGTCCTAAATCAGCCATGGTGAAGACTTCTGGAGAAGGTCAGTTAAGACTTTTCTGTGGGCCTGGTACAGAGGGGGACAATTTGGAAGGCAGGGATAAGAGCAGCTCTGTGGATCTGAGAATGAGGAAGGAGAGATGTAAAAGAATATTGGGAGAGGGCTTTGGGATCTTAATAGCAACAAAAACTTGAGCAGTAGAACAGATAGAACAGAGGGGGAGACGGGAGTGAGATTCCAAAAAGCCTGTGAGGGACTTTAAATTCTTAGTAACCTGTTTTTAGTGATGACAAAGCAACATTAAAGGCCATTTTCATTACATCTTGTATTAGGGTCTGAGGATTCTTCTCAGCGGGTTTGAGCTTTGCATTAGGTGGTAAGAGGACTGTGTGGGACCCGGTGCGGGCACTGACAGGAGAGGAGAGGAGTGAGTGAATGGAGTGGTACCTCAGTACCTGCAACCTCAGCAAGGGAGCAATGGTCTGAGAACCAGTCGTGATTTGGGTTTTTAATCTAGATATTGGAGGGGAGAAATCAAGTTGCTGAGGTGGGAGTGACAGCAGAGAGTCTGGAGCACAAGGCTGAGGGTGAGCATCTATTGGAGAAGCATAGTTCAGGATGTGAGCAAAGGAGAGAGAAGGCCTCCACATAGCGGAATCTCCTTTCACCCTTTTGAGCACTTGCAGAAGTTAAAAAGGTCACACACAATTTGAGGATCTAGAGACCCCTCTGGGGGCCATCGGTTTTGGTTATCTAATTCGTAATATGGCCAATGCTGTGTACAGAATTTGATGAGGAGTTTGGGTTCCATCTGACAGTCCCTGTATGCTCACATCCCCATGACTTACAATAGAAGTCTGCTCTCCCCCCCCACAGCCGTGACTGTTTGTGGCTTTGATAGTCTGCCGGGCAAACATAGTAATCTAGGCTAGCCAACCTGCATCTGGCTCACGTGTCCCTACATCTATAATGTTTGTTTCCATTATCTATGGTACGGAAGGGATTTAATGGAATTTTAGTGGGATCCTGTTAATCAGGGATATCCCAATAGGAAAGACCTATAGCCAGCTGACAAATGACTGGGTGGAGAGATGGCCACCAGGTTCGTAAGGGGGCTGTATTCGAGATAGGGCATACTTCGTGTCCAGTAGGATTTGTGATCAGCCATCGCAGCTTAAGGGGCTGATGAGGGTTAAGACTACTGGTCGTCAAGGGGAGAATAAATATCTTCCAGGATCTTCTTTACAACCATTTGCAATGTTTCTTTTTTCTTCTTTTTTATTTCTTTTTTTTTTGTGTGTGTGTGGGGAAGGCTTCAATACATCCTGAAAATGTATGTTCAAAGACTAGGAGTTATTTAAGTCCATACCTTAATGGCTTAATTTCAGTAAAGTCCACTTCCCAGAATTGTCCTCGTCTGGTTCCTCATAGGTGCTTTCCTGCAGGAAGCTTGGAAGTGTAAGCTTTAACCAATTAATGGACCTGACAGGCTTTTGTTACCCATTCAGTTATTTCCTTTTGCTGTGAGTAGGTTAGTGGAAAACTGTGTTCTTGATCCTTCACGAATGAATGCAGTTTCTTTGAACAAAGGTGAGTGAGTTGATGAACATTTGCTACTGACATAGTTAGAGCCATGATTATAGGAGTAGTTACTGAAGGATTAAAAAATTCCACTTGGGGGCCTTCAGGGTTAAAAGTTATTTTGGCCCAGAGCTTGGTGAGCAGAACTCTGCCCATCAATGGGGCCAGGCATTCTGGGATTACTAGGAAGGAGTGATGGATTTTTTCTTTTCCCTGGTCCATGGTCCTCGTAGTTGTCAAAGCCCGATATTTACTTCTGTTAGACTCTTGAATTAGAGACCTTTTATTCGGTAGAGGGCCCAATGGGCCTTACGGGCTGAGTATATTCCCCCTGCATCTACTTCAAAGTTTATTGTGTTCCCCTCCACTTCAAAAGTTACCTTGAGGTCAGGGAGAGGATCTGAGCCCGGACTTTCTTAGTATTCCTCCAGAGTCAGAATATCTGGCTGGCATGGCTGTCTCTTTCTAGGGCACTCTTTGGCCCAGTGTCCTTTTTCTTTAGAGTAGGCACATTGATCTGAGGCCAGGGGTGGCCTCTAGTGTGTGCCCAGGTATCCCTTCCTGTCTCTCTGTTTCTTAGTTTCTGGCCTATTTGTTGTTGTGACCAGGACCTTAGTCAATGCCTTAGTCTGTCTTTTGTTTCTTTTATCCTCACTCAGCTCCCTTCTCTTCCTCAGTTTCTCTCTTAAAGTATACCTTCTCGGGTTCTCTGACTAAATCCCTCAAAGTCATATCTTGTAATCCATCTAAGCATTGTAACTTTCTTTTAATATCCAGGGCAGCTTTCCCAATAAAGGCCACTGTGACAGATGCCTTTTGATCCTCTGCCTGAGGATCGAAAGGAGTATGTCTCTTATATGCCTACATAATTATCTCTAGGAACATACAGGGAGATTCATAAGGCCCTTAAATAATCTCTCTTACCTTGGCCAAATTAGTTGGTCACCTAGCGGCCACTAAGATACCCACTATTAGAGCCCGGCGATAAGTGGACAGATGCTCCCTACCTTCAAAGGTGTTGGGGTCCCAGTTGGGTCGTTTCAAGAGAAAGCCGGCTTTGAATATATTGGGAAGTTGTGTCGGTCACGCATTTGGTCCGAGGATACTTTTTTCTAGCATCCAGGAGGATTCTCTTTTGTTCCTCTGTCATGAAGAGAGTCCCTAGGAGTTGTTGGCAGTCATCTCAAGTAGGTTGGTGTGAAAACATCAATGACTTCACCAGACCTGAGAGCCAGGTTGGGTCCTCGGTAAAAGGGGGATTGTTATTTTTCCATTTATATAGGTCTGAAGAGGAGAAGGCCAATACTGGTAGGCTTGCATTTTTTCCCTATGGCCATCGTCAATCATTGGTCCTTAGGGATGGAGGGAAGCAACACGGGAGTTCCAGGGTTTTCAATCATTTGCCACCGGCGAGTTCCTTTAGCAACTCCAGCTTCCTCCAGGGGAGGAGGGGCTGTGTGTGACGCAGGGGAGTTATCTGGAGGGCCCTGGGCTGGCTTAGCTTCCTCCAATTGCGGAGAGGCTGAGTCAGCAGCTGGAGAATCACTTAGAGGGTGTTAGGGGTTGTGGGACAAGGGTAGAAGATAAGGAGGGGGACGAGAGTCCAGTAGAGTCAAATCTTGTGACTCAGGGAGAACAGAGGGTGGAGGAGGAGGAGGAGCAGAGGGGTTGAGAGATCGTGGGGGAAGGAATAGGAACGGGGACACAGCAAGGAAAGGCTTCACCCACGGAGGAGGAGATTTGCAGAGGTCCTGCCAAGTTAAGGTATATTCCTGTTTATTAGTATGGCTATGTGGCCCTGGCTGTAAGACAATATCTCTGTCTTTTTAAATTAGTGGGAAGTAGAAAGATCCTTCTAGGGGCCATCTGAATCCAAAGGTGGGCCATTCTGTGGCACACAGAGTCTGGCAGGTCCAGCGTTTTACTGAAAAAGAAACATTCTGAGCCCTTAAGCGGACTTTGGTCCATAGATCAAGGGTCAGGGACAGAGGCATTGAAGTGATCTGTCCCATAATGAAAGATACACAAACAGTAAAAGCAACGACACATGACACAGACAAGAGAAAACAATAAAGACAGGCAATGGACGTCCAACACTGAGACCAAGACTGAGCAGGTGGCAAAACCCGATGGGCTGGCAATACCGAATCTGAAACAAAGTATCACTGAGTCGAGGAGACTATGATTCCTCGATTCCCGAGATCTGTGGCGTCCCCCATGGACTTGGCTTGTGGCTCTGTGACACGTCTGCCAGCCACCATCAAAGAGAGCTCACACACTTCATCGACAGCCATTTTGCCAAGCCCTACCCTGAAACCTGAAACCAGAAAGAGGTGCCTTACTTACCCTGAGAGTAGCCCATTGGGGTCTCTCGTTCACCGCTGCTGGATTTCGGTGGAACCTCCATATATAAATATCGGAAGAGCATTGGGGGAAGAGACCACCAAGAGACTCTCTCATGCAAAAACAAAGGTTTTATTGGGGGTCCAGCATGCTGGGGCTCAGAGCTCATTTGAATAGAGCAGAGAACCCTGAGAACAGCTTAAGCAGAGCTTATATACTTTCCTTGAAGAGGGCAGGGAGGAAAGTTTATTGATGGGCCTGGGCGGGTGAGCAGTTTGCGTGCAACTGGGTGAGGGAGTACATTCTGAAGTTTGGCAGTTGGGGACAGCACATTCTGGGAAAAAGATCAGAAATCACTTCTCAAGATTTCAACAGTGTTTTATTAAGCATACAGAAAAACAGGAAGTGACAAGAATCTATTTTATTAACATTTCACTACCGACTATACTTTGCCAGATTTCCTAAAGTCTCTATTGATATCTGCATTCCTACATATTTTCCCCAGTTCATCATTGTGATTAATTCTTCACATGTGCTGACATTTACATTCACTCAATACCCGAAACCCTATAGCTAAAGAACTTTTGGTCCAAATCCTATACTCACTCTCCTTTATAAACATACCGACTATCTTCCTAATACTACTGACTATCCATTTTGACTGGAAGTTCTCTTTGAAAATCAATCATCCAAGTTACAAGGTCCTATGCTTAATACCCAATCAAGGGCCCAATGCCCTTCTGGGCTTCAAATCTTACCTAGATTTTTGTTTTCAGATTCATATATTTTACCTATATATTCTTGAAAATATCGCAGGTTCCCAATACCATTATTCATCCAGCAGAATGATTTCTATTCCAAATCAAACCTGTTATTAACCCTAACCATACACTGTTCCCTCAATCTAACTTTAGAGAAGAGTAAGGACAGAGTTGGTCTTAAAATACAGGAATTTAGGGGATCTTCCAACTGCTGAGAAACTCAAAGGTCTATGCGCAAATGATCCCTAGAGAAGTTGTAGACACCTATGAAGGAACTGAGAGAGCAAAAGTCATCTTTCATTGCAAACAACCTGGTCAGCATGAAGGGATGTGTCTGAATCAGCCTCTCTCTTCTTTATGTAGAGAAGAAGGACCAAACGAGGCCTCTGTGGAGAGCTGTTCCCGGTTACCAATGTTTGATATACCATTCTAACTTGTGAAAGTGTCAAAGGAATTAGGGACAGCCTCCATTTCATGGGACCTTTGGAAGCAAATGTTAGGACAACGTGCTTGCCAAGGCATTGACCTCATTCAGTTCCTGAAGGAAGTGACCTCACCTCACATTCTTGGTGATGGAACTCTCTGAACTTGGGATCCAGGCATCCAGGCACACAAATCTAGTCCCAGGCCCAGTCCCAGTGGTCTCACTTCTTTTGATTTACCAAAGACAGAGTCAGTCTTTCTTGGTATCTACTGATGTGAGGATGGCCAAATGCCAGGAAAGCTCTGAAGAGTGGCCTTTCCTGAGTAAGCAGGAAGTGGCTCACCGTTGTCTCCTGACAACTTCACAGAGTTGGCCAAGTAAACCAGATCTGAGACAGAACAGGCCATTTGATGGGAACATAGTACGGCCCACCAGTCAGAGGTCACACCCGATAGTCAGAGACCTACTTTGGGAAAGGAGGTGACTTTGTGGGTGTGAGTGTGTGTTTGTTATTTTGTCTCATGTTCTGAGAATAGGTAGGAAAGGCAGTTTGTTTGGTTTGGAGTGGACGATTTCTAACAAGTGATTTGACAAGGCAAGTGTTTTTATGTCTGTGTATCCCACTGTGTCCATGGTTGTAGACATTAGAAAAGAGAATGCATCAAAGGATGTGTCCAGGCTAGTAGAAAGCTTACCAGAATTCTTTCTGCCCAATGTATGAAAGGAATGCGGCTTGCCTTATGGATGGGTAACACCTGCTATCTTCCTAAGTTCCTGTTTTCTTCCTGAATTCTGGCCACTCTCCAGAATAGGCTCATGATTTTGTGACCAAGTTATGTACCACCTCCAAGCTCTGTGACATGGCCATGTACTGGATAGCTGAAGGGAATGGCGAGCGTCTCAGAATATTCAGATATCAGTGTGACCAGGAAAGTCTCAGTGGAGAAACACTGCTTTGGGCCGTTTGCTAACCTAATGTTCTGTTGCCCTGAATGTCAGGAAGGTCTTTGCCTCATGCCACCCCTTTGTGAAGCCTGAAGAAAACAGTTTTCAAATGGAAATGAATATGGATCACCTGTGGCTCTTTGCTTAATTGCTTTGAAAAGGGATGTGTCTGAATCAGCCTCTTGGCCCTGTGTGAGGTTGTGGCTTAGATTCTCAGCACCTGGTGGATGTAAAGAGAGATCCCATGTGTGCATCCAAAACCAAAATGGCCAAAAAGCAGTCCTTGTGGATGAAGTCTGTCGCCTTCCTCTTTAAAGTTCTTGAACTCCATCAAGTGAGAATAGGGATCATTTGGGTCAAATGGGTTCTTCAAAGACCTGCAGAGGAGCTTGTGTTTTCTCATGACTGCAAATCACATAAAAATATATACCTGACACTCAGTTTTCCACAAATTGGAGAAGCATAGAAGTATTAACGTCTAGCATATTTGATCACTCCTGTTTCACATGAAGGGTGTCCAGACCACCCTGAATTTATGCCAATGAGGGGCAAGGGAGTTATTTTGGACACTCTCTTGGACTCCGCCACTCATGGAAACCTTCAGCCAGAGGTTATGATTAGTGTCTATATGGAAGAAGATGAGGGCCATATGGGAGGGTTTTGGTTTTAATTTTGGTCATTTGTGTCCGGTTGGAAGACATGACTGGGACCACCTCTGCTTGAACTCTGGTGTGATTCCCCTTAGAGACTGAATTCAGAGAAGTATTGCCATGAATTTTGTTGGGATTTTAGGAGTCCACCCATGAGAATCACCCTTGGAAACTGAGATCTAGGCCCAGGTTGGCTTTCCACAGAGCCCTGGGTATCTCAGCCAGAAGATCACATGATTTAATTCTGAAAGACTTGTCAGCCATTGTTGAGAGTCACAACACCCATGGACGTCACATTGTAGACCTCAATAGGCCTGGCTTCATGTGACATTTTGGCCACTCTTTGGGAAGCCTTGCCTGTGAGAGTTCTACAGAGCATTCATTGAAATGAGCTTCCTCACCATTTAAAGGTTTCTGAATGAATTGAAACCCACAGTGCCTGCAACGTCATCCTTGAAAAATGCCTAGATAAATACCATGAAATTTTTGAAATTCCCATGACCAGGTGGCACTGGAGAAACTTTGGATGTCCTGTTGCTGATCGTAAATATGCAAGACAGTGCCTTGATTGAGTGGGTTTCATGAAAATGGTGTAGAACAGAGATGCCAATATGTTGGAACCTGCTGAGTAGTGGGCCTAGAGCAGTGGTAGGCAGGTGTGTGATAAAAAATTTGTGGTGGGGCCATGTGGATCTGCCATTGGATCCCAAATGGCTTGTGACTTACATGGTGCAGCCAGCAAACCCTTCCATGTAAAGGCTTCTGGTTATATGGAGATGTTTCCGGGCAATGTTTAGAATCAGGTTACTATGGACATGGGGCCAAGCTATGTGGGATAGAAGCCTGGTTGGTGCATTCTCCTGCAGACCCTGACCAACCACACATGAAAGAATTGCCTCCAGAACTGTGTCCCAGTTGAACTTCTTTTATTTCATGAAGCAAATGCCAAAGTCCCAGTGCAGCAGCAAGAAACACCACGAAAAGTGGAGGATGACCAAATGGCTTCCCAGTCCACATAGGAATACCCTTAGCCTCCAGTGGCCACAGTTTACTTACAAAGAGAGAATTCAGCACTGCTGCCTCATGTTCATTGGAAAATAAGAAACCATGTCCTCCAGGTGACATAGATGCAGACACAGCTTTGATAGTCTCACTAAAAAGAAGCTAAAGCTCCTGACAACAACATATATTTCAAGTGCCCAAACTCAGAGGCAGTTTCTCAAGAAGTATTTAGGCCAGCAGAGCTCCATGTTTATGGAGTGTTTAACCTGTCCCATACTAGGGAAACTCCTCTACCACTTCCAAGGTTGTAAACTCCTGAGCATATTATTCACAGATTTTATTACTCTTCTCCTCTAATTGTGTCTTACTTTGGGCGAAAAAAATATCAAGGAATTGTTCTGGATGAGAGTGGGAAGATTTTGTTTAGCACATATTTGCATACACATTGGATACATTTTCTACTTTACATTTGAAATACTGAATCCCTGACACTAACACATGCCCTGCTAGATTCTGAATACTAATCCTAATATGATGGAGAAAAATAACGGAAACAGAATAGAAATACAAGCAGTTCAGAGGAGGCATGTTGTATACTTGGACTTGCCTTTTGCATTATATAGGGTAGGAGTTATAAATCTAGTCAATTTTTTGTTGAAATAGTTTTCCATGTGCTTTTAAAGTTAACAAATATGTGAATTCCTGTCTCCCTTTCTCTGTATTCTATTCAGCACATGTATTTTTATATGCACATATAGAATCCTACCTGGTATCACACGTACATTCTTGTGAGTTACATGACTTGGCAGATACAAAGTGTGAGAAGAGATCACTCCTCTTAAACGCTGTTTGACCTGAAAATTCAACCTATGGGTGAGCTTCCTAGTTGAAAAAAGTTATACATAAATCCATATCCAGTAAAATGAATATTTTTGGATCTGTGGATGATACATATTTCACGGTGTAATTCGATTGGCATATATATTGCTAATTTTTAAAATCTGTGTGTGGATATATATATATATATATATATATATATATATATATATATATATATATATTCTCTCCAGATATTTCAAAATATTTAATATATGTGTCTTATTATACACTCCCTAAATTCATTCATGATTATGTATGTGGATTTATAATCAACTTTTCACAAGATTATTCTCAGAAATATTCATTCACCTGATATACGTATTTTTTTCCTAGTATTGAAAACTAACTTCAGTGAATGGTGCATATAAATCCTAATATTTCTACAGTAACTGATCCATTTTCACATCAATGCAAGTAGATTCCTATGGGACATGATAAGTATATTGAAGTTCATTTTTATTCAAAACTAGTACATTACTATTTCTTCAGTTTATGCACATTATTGGATATATATTTCATCCACAAGTTCACAAATTTATAGGCATTTATTTCACTTTCAATCACTTTCTGCTTCAGAAAACACGTGTTCCGCCATGTTTCAAACTGGTCTTTTCATGAGACTTCTTTCCAAACACATTATTTTTGATTTCCATAATCACTTTTGAAGCAAAACTCACACACTCTTCATGATAAACCATAACCCTAGGATTACAATTAGACGTATAACTAGTTGTTATGAATGATTATATATCAATATATGATTTCTTATGTATTTTCAGATATCAATTCAATACATTATTTAAAGTGGAACCAGTTATATTATTTATTAACTGTATGGTCTATTCATGCATTATCTCTATATTCATAGACACAGGGTACACCTATTTTTACCCTCAATACTAATTTATACGTTTTCAAAATATTCCTCAAAAAATGGTGGAAGAAATACTCATGTCACCTGATCTATATATACATTTTATCACAGTAATATTCTGGACAAAAAAATCAAAGGTCACCCTTAAGGTTGTACCAAAGCCTAAATGGAAAGTGAGCATGGATTACTAAATCCTTCCATGTCCAGGTGGCCTAATGCTCTCAAATGTCAATCTTATTGGTGACTACATTTTTGTTTCTTCCTAAGATTATAAATTCAACCTCAAGCCTGTTGAAAATGTCTAATCCTATCACTCACTTTATACTTTGCCTGATTTAGTAATGTCTCTATTTATATCTATTTTCCTACATATTTTCCCCTGTTCATCATTGTGACTGACTCTTCACTTGTGCTGACATTTATATTCACTGTCTACCTGAAACCCTATTGCTTAAGAACTTTTGGTCTAAATCCTATTCTCACTCTTCTTTGTAAACCTACTGACTATCTTTCTAATCCTACCGACAATCCCTTTTTGAGTGGGTGTTCTATTCGACATTCAATCATCCAAGGTACAAGCTCCTATGCCATTGTATATAGGTTTATCTGAGACATTTTTGCAGAAAATAATTCAAAGCTAAGTGTACCAAGTAAGGGCCCAATGCCCTTCTGGACTTCATATCTTCCCTAGATTTCTGTTTTTATACTTATATTTCACCTATATATTCTTGTAAATATCATAGTTTCCCAATACCATTATTCGTCATGCAGAAGGATTCCTAACCCCAAATTGAACATGTTACTAACCCAAACCATACACTGTTCTCTCAATCGAACTTTACAGAACAGCAGGGACAGGGTTGCTCTTAAAATACAGGAATGTAAGGCATGTTCCACCTGTTGAGAACATCAAAGGTCCATGCAGAAATGATCCCTTGAGAAGATGTAGGCAGCTACGAAAGACCTGAGAGAGAAAAGTCATCTTCTATGGCAAACAACCTTGTCAGTATGAAGGGATGTGTATGAATCAGCCTCTCTCTTCTTAATGTAGAGAAGATGGACCAAAACAGTGCTAGGTGGAGAGCTGTTCCCGGGTGCCCATGGTTTATATACCATTCTACCTTGTGAAAGTGTCACAGGAAGTAGGGGCAGCCTCCATCTCATGGGACTCTTGAAAGCAACTGTTAGGACAAAGTGGTTGTCAAGGCAATGACCTCATTCAGTTCCTGAAGAAGTGATCTACCTCACTTCCTTGGTGATGGAACTCTCTTAACTTGGGATCCAGGAAGCCAGGCACCCGGAGCCAGTCCAGTCCCAGACCCAGTAGGCTCACTTGTTTGAATTTACCAAGGAGAGTGTCAGTCTTTCTTGGTACCTACATATGTGAGGATGGCCAAATACCAGGAGAGCTCTGAATAGGGGCCTTTCCTGAGAAAGTAGGTAGTGGTTCACCGCAGGCTCCTGACAACTTCACAGAGTTGGCCAAGGAGAACAGATCTGAGATAGGACAGGCCATTTTGGGGGAACATAGTATGGCCCACCACTCAGAGGAAACTCCGGATAGTCACAGAGTTACATGGGGGAAGGAGGTGTCTTTGTGGGGTGGGTGTGATTTTGTGGTTTTGTCTCATGATCTGAGAATAGGTAGGAAAGACGGTTTGTTTGATTTGGAGTGGTCTTCTTCTAGTAAGTCGTTGGACAAGGCAAGTGTTTCTATTTCTGTGTATCCCACTGTGTCCGTGGTTGTAGATATTAGAAAATAGAATGCAACAATTGATATGTCCTGTATAGTAGAAAGATTCCTGGCATTCATCCTGCCCAATTTATGAATGGACTGCAGCTTGCCTTATCCATGGGCAACACCTGCTACCTTCCTAAGTTCCTGTATCTTCCAGAATTCTCACCACTCTCCAGAATAGTCTCATGGTTTTGTGTCCAAAATATGTACCACCTCCAAGCTCTGTGACATTGCCATGTCCTGGATAGCTGAAGGGAATGGCGAGCATCTCAGAAAACTCAGATATCAGTGTGACCAAGAAAGTCTCAGTGGAGAAACCATGCTTTCGGCCTTTTGCTTATCAATTGTTCTGTTTCCCTGAATGTCAGGAAGGTCTTTGCCTCAGGCCACCCCTTTGTGAAGCCTGAAGAAAACAGTTTTCAAATGGAAATGAATGGGCATCACCTGTGGCTCTTTGCTTAATTGCTTTGGAAAGGGATGTGTCTGAATCAGCCTCTTGGCCCTGTGTGAGGTTGTGGCTTAGATTCTCAGCACCTGATGGATGTAAAGAGAGATCCCATGTGTGCATCCAAAACCAAAATGGCCAAAAGAGCAATTATTGTGAATGAAGTCTCTCGCATTCATTTGTTAGGTTCCTGACCACCATCAAGTGAGAATACGGATCCTTTGGTTCAAATGAGTTATGCACAGCCCTGCAGAGGCTAACCCATAGGTTTTTGGGTTTTCTCATGGCTCCAAATCATATAAAGAATCTATACCTGACAGTCAGTAGGCCTCAAATTGGAGATGCAGAGCAGTATTAACAGCTGGCCTATCTGATCACTCCTGGTTCACCGGATGGGTGTCCAGGCCACCTTGACTTTAGGCAAATGAGGGGCAAGGGAGCTTATTTTTGACACTGTCTTGGGCTGCACCCCTCATGAAAAACTCCAGCCAGAGGTTATGATAAGTGTCTATATGGAAGAAGATGAGGGCCATGTGGGAGTGTTTGGTTTTAATTGTGGTCATTTGTTTGGCGGTTGGAAGAGATAACTGGATCCACCTGGGCTTGAATTCTGGCATGATTCCTCTTAGAGACTGAGTTCTGGAATTTACCTCAAAGAAGTATTGCCATGAAATGTGTTGGGATTTTAGGAGGCCACGCATGAGATGCGCCCTTGAAAACTGAGATCGAGGGCCAGGGTGTCTTTCCACAGTGCAGTGAGAATCTCAGCCAGGATATCACATGATTTTATTTTGAAAGACTTGGCAGCCATAATTGAGAGTCTAAACACAAATGGAACTCATATTGTAGACCTCAATGATCCTGGCTTCATGTGACCTTTTGGCCACTTTTTGGGAAGCCTTGCCTGTGAGATTTCTCCAGAGATTTCATTTAAATGCGCTTCCTCACCACATAATGGTTCCTGCATTAATTGAAACGCACAGTGACTCCAACTTTATCCTTCAAAAATGGCTAAATAAATACTATCAAATTTCTGAAATTCCCATTACCAGGTGGCACTGGAGAACCTTTGGATATCCTGTTGCTGAACATGAGTGAAATAATTCCCCACGCAATGACACTTCACCGGGAGAATTCCAATTTTATTGCTAAAAGCTGTGTGCTTATATAGAACTAAGGGGGAGATGGTATGGCTTAGATAAATGGCAGCAACCCGTTTATTGACAAGTTCTTTCAAATATCAGCTCCAGAGCCCAGGAATTAGTTCTCATTGGGGCTAAGGTTCCCCACAAGCGAGATTTGAAATTGGCGCTGGCGGGAGAGTTCACAAGGGCGGGAACTTTTTGCGCCACTGCACAAATGAAGAAGGTAGGAAGAAGAAGTCCTTAGGCGCCATGTTGGGGTTTTTCTCTGGGGTATGGCTGCCATTTATTCTTTTCCCAACATTCCACCCTTTTGGTTTTCTTAGGAAGTGGGGCGTCGTTTGTCATATCTGGCTGCTTCCTGCTGTGTGGGGGTGGTGTGGGGCCTAGAAAGAGAAGTGGAGGAATGCTCAGGGGGCAGGTATGGGGATATCATGGCAGCCAGAAATAAAACCCAGTGGCTATAGACAGCTATTTTCATAGGGGTGAAGTCAATGAATGTTCCCTGAAGCCAAAGATGTCGATGGCATGGAACCAGTCCTGGATGGAAGAGATTGTTGGTATCAGCCACTGGTCCTGTAACAGAGACTCAAGGAAATACTGGAAGCATTGCCTGGACATGGTGTCGCCAGCACCTGAAGAAGATCAGAGCGAATAAAAACAGAATGAAGATAAAAATTAAAGCAAATGTCAATTTTTGTCAGAAGTTCCATGTGGGGGGACTGGCATAGAAGAGGCCAAGGGCCATGAGAAAGCTTAGAAGGTGGTAAAGACTATGAATCCAGGATGGCAGATTAAGAGGTTCTCCGAGCTCGTTGTCTCCCGCTGTCTAATACCCATTGCATTCCATCGTGCCTGGTAGTGAGCTTCATCACTGAGTGAACTGTTCTCTTGGAGATGTTGGGGATTCATCGGTCATCAGAGGCTGGTAGTGACTAAGCAAAAGCTGGTTGAAAGTTTGATTAGGAATTTTATGCAGTTGGGTTTGAAGGCACTTCATTATGCAGGGCAAGAGAGCACAAAAAAGGAGCATCCAAATAAGGGGACCCAAGATATGTAGTAAGTACATGGCAAGATAGGATTGGAAGAACCCCGTTATGGGATTGGAGGAGGTAGGTTTGAGCAATTGGGTCGATAATTCCTGCAATTTAACAACATTTTTTTTTATTAGCCCAGATTCATTAACATAATAGCAAAATTCCTCTCTGAGGAATAGTCATGTAACCCCTTTTTCTGCAGTGAGAAGATCAATTGCCCTTTGGTTCTGTAAAGCCACTTGTGCCAATGAAGTAACCTGCCGCTGCAAGGAACCCAGAGACTCAGCCATGGTATTGAGTGTTTCCTGCAGTTTTTGTTGAAGGCCATTGGATCCCATAGAGCATGACCTATAGCTCCACCAGAGAGTCCGAGACCCGTCACTGAGGTTGTTAAAATGAGGCCTACCAGAACCGGCAGAAAGACTACCCTACGGGTGCGGGAAGGTAGGGCCAACTGTCAGAATTCGGTGGGAGTATACAAAGATAGCTGAGGAACTACAGTAACCAAGAAACAGGTGCCAGAGACATTGATCGTTGAGGTACTTAAAGACCCATTACACCAGAGGAAATGTCCAGGTTGCACAAACACAGGGCTCTATGGGGTGCTGTAGCTCAAGGAACAAATGGGTAAAGTTTTCATTATTGGCAGGTGGAAACAGATGAAAGGAAATAAAGTATTGGTGGAATAACTTTCCCACAGTGGGATACGTGTCACATGTAGGGGTTGTCCTTTTTAGAGAAATTGTAGGGTTTTGCTGGAATATTTTCTGCCGCTAATGGGACTGCTGCTAGAAGTGGACGACTAAGTGAAGCACAGAGAAAGCACTGAGAAGTAGGCACAGAAAGAGGGGTGGAGTTTAATAATCAAAAAGTTTGGTGTAGCAAATTGAGCCATGTGGGAGGGGGACCTGAGAGGGTTGAAGGCTCGGAATCCTCTTTGGATGAGCTATGGATATGATCTCGAAGTTTTGATTCTGAGTCCTTAATGCGTTCGACTACCTGGATGGTTGCCTTAGGTTGCGTAATCAGGGTGCGGCCAATAGTCATCCACCCTGTGGGTCTGACTGAGGTTGTCCGAGCATAGACAGCAAACTCAACATAGCCCCATCGTTTGGCCTTGGGGTCAGGTTTATCTAAAGTATACCATCCATTGTTACTGGATGAAGAGCCTTTATGCCACTTTATGTAACTAGAAGTCCACCCTTCAGGGTAAGCAAATGAGTGGTAAGAATAGCTACCAGGTTCATCATGGAACATGCATGACCAATAGGGGCACCCATTATATATCTCAGGCCACCAATGACAATAGTCTTTTGTTTGATCAAAAAGGAAGCAAATGAAAGGCCAGTTCCAGCTACCAGTGACGAAGGTCCTTGAAGGTGACAATTTTAGGGAAATAGAGGTGCAGTTGTGGATGAAGCAAGTAGTTGCATCCACTGCGCAGACCTTCTGCATGCCATGTTCTGAGTATCATTCCCGAAAAGTGAATAAATGCATGGTAGGTGAGGAGGGTAAAGACCAGTCCTGACAGAGCACAGAAAATAAGCAGAGCACAAAAAACAAGCAGTTAGAGAAGACTAGGGTGTTGGGAGAGCTCATTGTGCCTTCTTTAAGAGGAATTGGGCTGCGAGGAAAACCGTGTGAGCCACAACTAAAATGGGTGAGATGGGTGTGGAGAGCAGGAGTAAAGGGGAGGTTCAGTAGGTGATTCTTGGAGTTCCTCTGGGGTGGCCCTGTCTTCAGCAGGTGGGGCCTCCTGGTGATGTGGCTTCAACCTAGACATGTGAATCCAGGGAGTGAGACAGTTGTCTGGTAAGGAGAGTTTGGCGGCAGTAAGGGTAAAGAGAATGACAGGATAGGGGCCTTCCCATTTTGCGGCAAGAGTCCCTTTCTCCTCTGGGGTATTATAATAGACTAGACTAACAGGTGTTAAGGGAGGAGTGTTTGGAGAGGAGACTGGGTCCGGAAGAAGCCAGTCCTGATATTTCCAGAGTTCCGAGCGGAGATGGAGCAAGAGAGGCAAAGACAAATCTCGGGTGAGAGGTCCTTGTGAAATGACCAACCCAGGGGTTATAAGAGGTCTTCCATACATTATCTCAAAAGGAGACAGTAAAGATGGTTTCTTAGGGAGAGCTCTGATTTGAAGCAAAGCCAAGGGAAGGAGTTTGACCTAGTCTATGTTTAATTCCATTGTCAATTTGGTAAGGACTTCCTTTAGAGTACGATTTACCCTTTCCACTTTCCCTGAAGCCTGGGGGAAATATGGACAGTTGAAATGCCACTTGAAGGAGAGGGCTTGAGAGACCTTTTGTGTGATCCTAGAAGTAAACTCAGGGCCATTGTCATATTGTAGGGAAGTGGGCATACCAAACCTGGGGATGATGTCTGTCAGTAAGATTGAAGCTACAATGGAAGCCTTTTTATTGGAAGTGGGAAATGCCTCAACCCAACCAGAGAAAGTGTCCACAAAGACAAGGAGGTATTTAGTGCGCCATACTGTGGGCATGTTGGTGAAGTCTACCTGCCAGTCAGCAGCGGGAATGTGTCCCCGGGCTTGGTGGAAAGGGAAAGGTTTGGGCCTTAAAGAGTATGAGGGGCAGCCATTCCGCTCTTGCTCTGCAAACAGCCACCCCGCCCGCCTGGTTCTTAGCCACGAGGCTGCAGCCGCCCGGCTTTACAAGCGCCCCCAGCGGCCCTGCTCGTCGAGAAGGGTCCCTGCCCGGCCGGCAGACAGCTCCCACCATCCCGACACTCCTGGCGGCCCGCCCGCTCTGCGAAGGGTCACCCCGCCCGGCTCTTAGCCACGCGGGCGCCATCTGCCTGGCTCTGTGGGCGCCCCCGGCGGCCCAGCGCAGCCAGAAGGGTCCCCGCCTGGCCCGACAGAAGGCACGTGCCCTTCCGGCTCTGCTAACGGCCCTGCCCACCCGGGAAAGGGCTCCCCCCCTTGAGAGGATGGGAAGGAAATCTAACCAAGCCTCTATGAATTAGCGAACTGGGATCTATAACCAGAGATTGTGTCAGACCAGAGACAAGCCAGTTCCACCTCTCCCTTCGGTCACTCCTGCAAGGAGCCAGGGGCCCACCATAGCAGAGAGGGGAAGTCACCAAAGATCGGCCAAAGAGATTCCTTCCCAGCGGATTCTAAATTAGCAGGAGCTGCGAGGGAGCCGGCCGGAGCTGGCGGGAACCGCGGCAGCGACACGGGAACCGGCGGCAGCTGAGGCGGCGCTGACGCAGGAGCCGGCGGGAGCCGCGCGGCGCGGGTCTCCCAGCTACAGCTCCCACCAGTGCTGACAACTGAGGTCTCTTGCACCAGATACGGGGGCATGGCTACCAGAAGGTAAGCAAATTTGCTGGGGGTTCTCAGCCCCAAGCTCTACAAACTTAGGGCCTGAGGGAGGCAAACAAGGAGAGTGTGCCCAGGCACTAATGAAACAGCTGCTCCACGCGTGTGCAAGGTAGGCGGAACCGTGACCACCGACAAAACAGGCCCAGTAGCCCGCCAGATACATCGCCCCGGTCAGGGGAGGGGCAGAGCGGCCACCAGCGCCTTTTAGGTAGACAGATCTGCAACCGACAGACAGAACAGGCCTAGTGGCCAGCGGAGGGGCAAAGCCGCTGCTCACGCTTGCAAAGTAGGCGGACCTGTGACCACCGAAAGAACAGGCCCATCGAAAGTACAGGTACAGCGGCCTCCTGGCGTGGAAGGCACATTGCCTCAATTGGAGGAGGGGCAGAGCCACCGCCAAAGCCTGCGAGGGAGACTTTGCAGCTATACAAGAGCAATATAAATATATAGGGGGAAAAATCAATAACACAACAGTTTCACCAAGCAGAAAGAAACGCGATCAGTATGAAAAGACAAGGAAAGAAAGGACCACAAGCAATGCAGGTCAACTCAACTTTAGAAGAGGTAATATCTGCAGCAGATGGAATGTCAGATAAAGAATTCAGGATATACATGCTTCAGATGATCTGGAGTCTCAAGGAAGACATTAGACAGCAAAATCAGACAATGAAAGACCACTTCGACCACTTCGAAAAATAAATTACATAAACAAATCCAAGAAGCAAAAGATCAATTATACAGGGAGATAGAGGTTATAAAAAACAAACAAACAGAAATCCTGGAAATGCAGGAAACAATAAACCAACTTAAAAACTCAATTGAGAATACTACCAGCAGAGTAGAACACTTAGAAGATAGGACATCAGACAATGAAGACAAAGTATTTCAACTGGAGAAGAACATAGACAGCTCAGCAAAGCTGTTAAGAAACCATGAGCAGAACATTCAAGAAATATGGGATAACATAAAGAGACCCAACTTAAGGGTCATGGGGATACAGAAAGGTATTGAGGTCCAAACCAAAGGAATGAGCAATCTATTCAACGAAATAATACGAGAAAACTTCCCAGACTTGAAGAATGAGACAGAATCCCAAATCCTAGAAGCCTACAGGACGCCGAATGTGCAAAATCATAAGAGATCCACACCTAGACACATTATAATGAAGATGCCCAACATACAGAATAAGGAGAGAATTTTAAAAGCTACAAGAGAAAGGAAGCAGATTACATTTAGGGGTAAACCAATCAGGATAACAGCTGATCTTTCAACACAGACTCTGAAAGCTAGAAGATCCTGGAATAACATATTTCAAACACTGAAAGAAAAGGGGTTCCAACCAAGAATTGTGTATCCCGCGAAATTAAGCTTCAGGATGGAAGATGAAATTAAAACCTTCCATGACAAACAAAAGTTAAAAGAATTTGCAGTTAGAAAACCAGCTCTTCAAAACATCCTCGGCAAAATATTACAGGAAGAGGAAATGGAAAATATCAATGAAAACCAACAGCGGGAGGTAGTACAGTAAAGGTGGAGGGGAATAATCAAAGAGGAAAACAAACCATGTTTAGTAACATAAATATACAAATATGGCTGGAAGAACAACCCATATCTCAATAATAACTGTAAATGTTAATGGCTTAAACTCACCAATTAAGAGACAAAGGCTAGCAGAATGGATCACTAAACAAGACCCAACAATATGCTGCCTTCAGGAGACGCATTTGATAGGAAAAGACATACATAGACTGAAGGTGAAAGGTTGGGAAAAATCATATCACTCATATGGACTTTGGAAACAAGCAGGAGTGTCCATACTCATTTCAAATAAAATAGATTTCAAGCCAAAGTTAATCAAAAGGGATGAAGAGGGACACTACATACTTCTCAAGGGAACCATACACCAACAAGACATAACAATCATAAATATATATGCCCCCAAAAATGGTGCAGCTATGTTCATCAAACAAACTCTTCTCAAGTTCAAGAGTCTAATAGACCACCATACAATAATCATGGGAGACTTCAACACACCTCTCTCACCACTGGACAGATCTTCCAAACAAATGTTGAATAAGGAAACTATAGAGCTCAATAACACAATCAATAACCTAGACTTAATTGACATATATAGAATATACCACCCACCATCAAGCAGTTACACTTTTTTCTCAGCAGCACATGGATCCTTCTCAAAAATAGATCATATATTATGTCACAGGGCAACTATTAGACAATATAAAGGAGTAGAGATAATACCATGCATATTATCTGATCATAATGGAATGAAATTGAAAATCAACGATAAAAGAAGTAAGGAAAAATCATGCATCACTTGGAGAATGAACAATAGGTTACTGAATGATCAATGGGTTATAGAAGGCATCAAGGAGGAAATTAAAAAATTCTTAGAGATAAATGAAAACACAGACACAACATATTGGAATCTATGGGACACAGTGAAAGCAGTTCTAAGAGGAAAATTTATTGCTTGGAGTTCATTCCTTAAAAAAAGAAAAAACCAACAAATAAATGATCTAATACTTCAACTCAAAATCCTAGAAAAAGAAGAGAAAAACAACAGCAAAAGAAGTAGAAGTCAAGAAATCGAAACGAAAGAAACAATTGAAAAAATTGACAAAACTAAAAGTTGGTTCTTTGAAAAAATAAATAAAATCGACAGACCCTTAGCCATGCTAACAAAGAGAAGAAGAGAGAGAACTCAAATTACCAGCATACGGGATGAAAAATGCAATATCACAACAGACACTTCAGAAATACAGAAGATTATCAGAAATTATTTTGAATCCTTATACTCCAATAAAATAGAAGATAGTGAAGGCATCGATAAATTTCTTAAGTCATATGATTTGCCCAGATTGAGTCAGGAGGATATTGACAACCTAAACAGACCAATATCAATTGAGGAAATAGAAGATACCATCAAAAGACTACCAACTAAGAAAAGCCCAGGACCGGATGGGTATACAGCAGAGTTTTTCAAAACCTTTAAAGAGGAATTAACACCAATACTTTTCAAGCTATTTCAGGAAATAGAAAAAGAGGGAGAACTTCCAAATTCATTCTATGAGGCCAACATCACCCTGATTCCTAAACAAGACAAAGACACTTCAAAGAAAGAAAACTACAGACCAATATCTCTAATGAACCTAGATGCAAAAATCCTCAATAAACTTCTGGCGAACCGGATACAAAAACATATCAAAAAAATTGTGCACCATGATCAGGTAGGATTTATCCCTGGGATGCAAGGTTGGTTCAATATACGGAAATCAATAAATGTTATTCACCACATCAACAGGCTTAAAAATAAGAACCATATGGTCATCTCGATAGATGCGGAAAAATCATTCGACAAAGTACAGCATCCCTTTATGTTCAAAACTCTAGAAAAACTAGGGATAACAGGAACATACCTCAACATTGTAAAAGCAATCTATGCTAAGCCTCAGGCTAGCATCATTCTGAATGGAGAAAAACTGAAGGCATTCCCTCTAAAATCTGGAACAAGACAGGGATGCCCTCTCTCACCACTTCTGTTCAACATAGTTCTCGAATCACTGGCCAGAGCAATTAGACAGACGAAAGAAATTAAAGGCATAAAAATAGGAAAAGATGAACTCAAATTATCACTATTTGCAGATGACATGATTCTATACCTAGCAGACCCAAAAGGGTCTACAAAGAAACTATTAGAGCTAATGAATGAATTCAGCAAAGTGGCAGGCTATAAAATCAACACGCATAAATCAAAGGCATTCCTGAATATCAGCAACAAATCCTCTGAAATGGAAATGAGGACAATCACCCCATTCACAATATCCTCAAAGAAAATAAAATACTTGGGAATCAACCTAACAAAAGAGGTGAAAGACTTATACAATGAAAACTACAGAACCCTAAAGAGAGAAATAGAAGAAGATCTTAGAAGATGGAAAAATATACCCTGTTCATGGATAGGTAGAAGTAACATCATCAAAATGGCGATATTACCAAAAGTTCTCTATAGGTTTAATGCAATGCCAATCAAAATCCCAACGGCATTTCTTGTAGAAATAGAGAAAGCAATCATGAAATTCATATGGAAAAATAAAAGACCCAGAATAGCAAAAACAATGCTAAGCAGGAAGTGTGAATCAGGCGGTATAGCTATACCAGACTTCAAACTATACTACAGAGCAATAGTAACAAAAACAGCATGGTACTGGTACCAAAACAGGCAGGTGGACCAATGGTACAGAATAGAGGACACAGAAACCAATCCACAAAACTACAACTATCTTATATTTGATAAAGGGGCTAAAAGCATGAAATGGAAGAAGGATAGCATCTTCAACAAATGGTGTTGGGAAAACTGGAAATCCATATGCAACAAAATGAAACTGAATCCCTTTCTCTCGCCATGCACAAAAGTTAACTCAAAGTGGATCAAGGAACTTGATATCAAATCAGAGACATGGCGTCTGATAGAAGAAAATGTTGGCTATGATCTACATACTGTGGGGTCGGGCTCCAAATTCCTCAATAGGACACCCATAGCACAACAGTTAATAACTAGAATCAACAAATGGGACTTACTCAAACTAAAAAGTTTTTTCTCAGCAAAAGAAACAATAAGAGAGGTAAATAGGGAGCCTACATCCTGGGAACAAATCTTTACTCCTCACACTTCAGACAGAGCCCTAATATCCAGAATATACAAAGAACTAAAAAATTTAGACAATGAGATAACGAATAACCCAATCAACAAATGGGCCAAGGACCTGAACAGAAATTTCTCAGAGGAGGACATACAATCAATCAACAAGTATATGAAAAAATGCTCACCATCTCTAGCAGTCAGAGAAATGCAAATCAAAACCACCCTAAGATACCATCTCACTCCAGTAAGATTGGCAGCCATTAGGAAGTCAAACAGCAACAAGTGCTGGCGAGGATGTGGGGAAAAGGGTACTCTTGTACATTGCTGGTGGGACTGCAAATTGGTGGGGCCAATTTGGAAAGCAGTATGGAGATTTCTTGGAAAGCTCGGAATGGAACCACCATTTGATCCAGCTATTCCACTACTCGGTCTATTCCCTAAAGACCTAAAAAGAGCACACTATTGGGACACTGCTACATCCATGTTCATAGCAGCACAATTCACAATAGCAAGACTGTGGAACCAACCTAGATGCCCTTCAATTGACGAATGGATAAAAAAAATGTGGCATTTATACACAATGGAGTATTACTCTGCATTAAGAAATGACAAAATCATAGAATTTGGAGGGAAATGGATGGCATTAGAGCAGATTATGCTAAGTGAAGCTAGCCAATCCCTTAAAAACAAATGCCAAATGTCTTCTTTGATATAAGGAGAGTAACTAAGAACAGAGTAGGGAAGAAGAGCATGAGAAGAAGATTAACATTAAACAGGGATGAGAGGTGGGAGGGAAAGGGAGAGAGAAGGGAAATTGCATGTAAATGGAAGGAGACCCTCAGGGGTATACAAAATTACATACAAGAGGAAGTGAGGGGAAAGGAGGGAAAATATAAGGGGGAGAAATGAATTACAGTAGAGGGGGTAGAGAGAGAAGAGGGGAGGGGAGGGGGGAGGGGGGATAGTAGAGGATAGGAAAGGCAGCAGAATACAACAGACTCCAGAATGGCAATATGTAAATCAATGGTTGTGCAACTGAAGTGATTCTGCAATCTGTATATGGGGTAAAAATGGGAGTTTATATCCCACTTGAATCAAAGTGTGAAATATGATATATCAAGAACTATGTAATGTTTTGAACAACCTACAATAAAAATTAATTAAAAAAAATATATAAAAAAATAAATAAATAAAAGCAAATCGCAACAAGACAAAACAGGAAAAAAAAAAAAGGAGTGTGAGGGTTGGTCCGCTGACAGATCTGAAAATTAGAGGCTATATTCTGTAGCATGGCTTGTCAGAGGGGGTGAGGGAAAAGAAACTCTGTAAAAAGAGGGTCAAAGACTGAGAATTGGAAAGGAATAGAGTATGAAGGAACTTGAAAAGATGCTTGTTCTTACTGAAAGACGTAGGGGCTTCAGATGAGCTGTCTAAAGTGGCCATTATATGTCCCCCATGGAGGCCATAATTGAAAGTTGTAGCAGCCATGGTCAGCTTTGGCATTGCCCTCAGGTGCCGCCTGGTCAGCTTTGGCATTGCCCTCAGTGATAAGAAAGCCGTCCTTCTGATGGGACCTACAATGGACAACTCCCAACTGGGTGGGTAAGTGGCCTCTATTAGATTGGTTATAAAAGCTGAATTAGTGATCGCATTACCTTTGGTGGTAAGTAGGCCTCGCTACTTTCAAATATCAGCATGGGATAATAAGATATGAAGACATATTTTGAATCAGTTTAGAGGGTGAGGGATTTGCCTTGTGCTAGAAGGCAGGCACGAGTGGATGCTATAAGTTCAGCCTACTTGTCTGTAGTTCCTGAAGGCAAAACTTTGGCCTCTATAATCTCAGTGGCTGAAAATACAGCGTATCCAGAGTAATGAGTTCCGTTCTCCCTAAAGGAACTGCTGTCAGTAAACCAGATAAGGTCAGGCTTGCTGAGTGGTCTCTCAGAAATGGAAGAATGACAGGGGAGGAAATCATCTAAGGTTTCCAAGCAATTATGAGTTGGTATGTGAGACATGGGAGTCATTGGGAGCAGTGAGGCAGGGTTCAGTGCAGAGCAGGGGAGGAAAATAATATTAGGGTTTTCCAGAAAGGAAGTGAGGGGCGACAGAAATCTGGATGTAGGGAGAGTTTGAAGGCCCTTTTAAGCTAAAAGATCCTTCAAGTGATGTGGGGAGTGGATAGTTCAAGGGGCCCCAAAAGTCAGCTTAGAGGCTTCTTTGTGTAAAATTTGTCCAGTAGCCAGAGCTCTTAAGCAAGGGGCCCACCCACGGATGGTAGGGTCTAGTTGCTTGGACAAATATGACACAGGTGCAAATGTACGCCCATAGTTTTGACCTAAGACCCCAAGTGCTTGCCCCCCTTTTTCATGGACATATAGATGAAATGTTCTTGAAAGATCTGGAAGGTGAAGGGCAGGTGCCTTTAAGAGGAGTTGCTGAAGCCTGCGGAAGTGGTAGATGGGAAAGGAGGCAAGAGATTCACTAGGGGGTCCCTTTGCTAGGTCATACAGGGGTTTGGAGAGAAGAGAATAATTTGGGATCCAGGCCCTAAAATAACCTGCTAATCCTAGGAATGATAGTATTTTGGCTTTCGTATAGGGCACTGAAAAATCACAGAGGAGTTGCCTCCTATCCAGTGTTATTTCCTTTTTCCCGGGTGTAAGGCAAAAACCAAGATAGGTGACCGAAGACTGGGAAACCTGGGCCTTGTGGGGAGACTCCCTATATCCCTTGTCTTCTAGGAATTTATGAAGCTGAGCGGTGTGGGATTGAGAGTGTTCCCAGAAAGACTACATAGAAGAAGGTCATAGACATATTGAAGTAGAGTAGAGTCAGGACAGGTCAGGTGAAAGGATGTGAGGTCCTGGGCAAGAAATTGGCCAAAGAGATGGGGGCTATCCCTGAATCCCTGTGGGAGGACAGTCCAGGTAAGCTGATGAGAATGGCGGGTGTGAGAGTCAGTCCATGAAAAAGCAAAGATATCCTGAGATTCTGAGACCAAGGGAATAGAAAAAAATGCATCTTTTAAATCTAGGACTGAGAAGTGAGTAGTAGTGGCATGGATCTGAGAGAGGAGGGTGTAAGGGTTGGGCACTAGCGGGTGGATGGGGTCCACAGAGGAGTTGACAAGGCGAAGTTCTTGAACCAGCCTGTAGGACACGTTAGGTTTCTTAACTGCCAGAATGGGTGTGTTGAAAGGAGAGTGTGTAGGCCTAAGATACCCCTTTCATAATAAATCCTGTATGATGGGTTCTAATCCAAGGAGGGATGTGGTTGTGAGTGGATATTGTGGTTGACTAACATATCTTGAAGGGTCCCGTAAGACAATATGAATAGGACTGCATTTAGCCATAAAGGGTGTAATTGTGTCCCAAACCTCAGGGTTAAATGGTTTAGATAGTCGTGGGAGAGTGCATGAAGGAGGTGTATCTGCCCCTAGGAATATCATGAGGAAATGAGAGGTAGGAGAGGTGTGGGGTGATAAGTGAATGGTGACTTTTAATAGTGAGAGTATGTCCCTTCCCAGAAAGGGAATGGGGCAATGGCTCATAACAAGAAAGGAGTGAGTGAAGGACAAAAGGGATCGCTGCATATAACATGATTGGGGGGGGTTGAGGAAAAATCTTTTTACCTCCTACCCTGACAATAGGAGTTTTTGAGGGTGTGGTAGGACCCTAATACTCCCTCAAAATGGAAAAAGCGGCACCAGTATCCAAGAGGAAGTTAATGAAGCGTCCATCCACCAGGAAGGTGATCGTAGGAGCTTGATTCTTGATGGTAATAGTCTGGAGGGAAGGCCCAGGACTCCATCAATCCTCCTCTGCCAAGCCCAGGTGAGGCTGGGGTTGCTGGGCAGCAGACCAACCTCCCTTCTGGGTTGTTGGGCAGTCTGCCCCCCAGTGTCCACTTTGATGGCATTTTGCGCAGGGGTTGTAGGGTGTCCTCGGCGAAGAACAATTCCTGGTCCAATGTCCCTCCTTACCTCATTTGAAGCAAGCTCCAGGGGGGGTCATATTGGGACGGCATGGTGATGGCCTTCTCTGAATGAGCTGGGCCAACATTTGGAATTTGGCATTTTCAGCCCTCTGCCTACGGAATTCACTTTCATCCTCTCTACCATGAAAAACCTTGAAAGTGACAGCGAGGATTTTGGTCTGAGGAGTAGCAGGGCCCTGTTCAAACTTTTTAAGCTTGGCTTTAATGTAAGGGTAGCTTTGGGCCAGAATATATGTCATTAAGACATGACGGCCATCAGGGGTTTCTGGGTCGAGGTTTGTGTACTGCTGAAGGGACTTGGTTAGTCTATCCAGGAATTCTGAAGGTGTTTCCTCCTTCCTTTGAATGACCTCCTGCATCTTTTGAAAGTTAACAGCCTTGCGGGTGGCCTTTTTCAGTCCCGCCAAGAGGCAGGATGTAAAAAGGTCACTAGACTGTAAGCCCATAGGGGATCCTGCTCTGGGACAGCATGAGGGCCTGTGGGTGGTTATGATTGGTCCTATGATTTTCATCAGCATGGGCTTGGGCTAGCTCCCAGAACCATTGCCTTTCCTTGGGGAGAAGTTTATTGGCCAAGAGCATGTAGATGTCATGATGAGTGAGGCTATATGCTTGCAGTACCCATTGAAACTCCCGAATGTAAGTGGTGGTGTCAGTGGTGAAAGCGCCTAACTTCCTCTCTAGCTGAGTAATGTCCGACATGGAGAAGGGCACGTGGACTCTGATGACACCCTTGGGACCAGCTACCTCACGAAGGGGTGCTATTGTCTTGGGGGTGGGAAGGAGTCCCTTAGACCTGGTAACAGGAGGACTGAAAGAGGCAGGCGATGGACAGGAAGGAGAGGGAGGGGAATGGAATGTCTCTGTGGAAGAGTAGGAGGTGGAGCAGGCAGAAGAGTGGGGAAGGGAGGGGGATGAAATGGAAGGTTGAGGATTCGTGGAATCAGGCAGAGGAAGAGGAGGATTTTGCGGGAGAGAAGGGTCAGTTGGGGCTGGGGGATAAGGTGGGGGTTGATCTGCTGGGTCGAATGAGGAAGAATCTGCGAAGTCAGGAGTAGAACTAGGGGAAGAGAGGGGTTTGCAAGCAAGAAGGACCTGAGAGGGAGGGCAGGAGGAGCAGAGACAGGGTGCTGTGCGAGAAGGCTAAAACATTCAATACAGGGAATCTCACTCCACTTTTTCAGATGCTGGCAGTAATTAAAAAGGTCCAAGAGGAGGTTTGGATCTAAGGAGCCTTCTGGAAGCCAATGATTGCCATTATCCAGTGGATATGTAGGCCAATCTTGGGTACAGAATTTGATTAGAAGTTTGGGCTTGATGTCTGGTGTGAGGGAGAGTATGGCCAGATTTTTTATTAAACTTTTGAGAGGTGAGGTTTCAGGTACAGATAAAGAGGTGCCCACAGTCACAGGGAGAGATGGAAGAGAGAGAGAGAGAGAGAGAGAGAGAGAGAGAGAGAGAGCGAGAGAGAGAGAGAGAAAATAAGTGTAAGCAAGAGAGACAAAGAGAAAACCCGGCCTGGAACGGACTCCGGGAAGCGCTCAGGGCGAATGGGGGTCAGGTGGGCATCCCCAAAATGACCAGCCATCATGAGGAAATACAGAGGGCACTACCTGATCGTCACCAGTGAAGTGCGATCTGTGAGACCCAATGGGTTCGGAGCCACGGGCAACCTGACATCAGGAAAGTTTTCGAACGCAGCAGAAGGAGTAAGTAATGAAAACAGAACTCCGGCTCCAGCAGAATGCAGTTCCAGGATGGGAGTTCAGTTTTCCCCGACCAGAGAGGCAGCTTCAGCCAGACACAGCAGGCCCGCAGGAAACAGCAACTCTAGCCGGCAGCGGCAGCAGCAGCAGAGGAGGAAAAACCACAGAGTCTCTCATGTAAACTCAGAAGCCTCACACCCCAAAGGGAAACGGATCACCAGAGGGTCCACTGCAACCAGTAAAGGTCTTAGTGGGAGGAATTCCCTCCCCCCTACCAGGCGTCTAGAGTGTGACAGACGATCATGGTCACAAAGCCAGCGGTAGCCCGAAGGGAGTTGGCGAGCCGGGGTCAGGGGAGGCTTACATACAACAAATCAGTGGTGAGTGCAGGACGCCTGCGTCTGAAAAGAGCAGACCAGGGCAGAGTGCCACGGTGGAGCAGTGGACGGGGCTCTTGTTGGAAAGAGCTCACCCATATCCTCACATGGGGCACCAGAATGAAAGAACTCCCCATGCAAAGGCACTTCACCGGGAGAATTCCAATTTTATTGCAAAAAGCTGTGTGCTTATATAGAACTAAGGAGGAGATGGGAGGGCTTAGATAAATGGCAGGCAATCCGTTTATTGGCAAGTTCTTTCAGATATCAGCTCCGGAGCCCAGGAATTAGTTCTTATTGGGGCTAAGATTCCCGGCCAGCAAGATTTGAAATTGGCGCCAGCAGAAGAGTTCACACGGGCGGGAACATTTCGCACCACTGCAGAAAAGAAGAATGTAGGAAGAAGAAGTGCTTAGGTGCCATGTTGGGTTTTTTTTTTTTCTGGGGTATGGCTGCCATTTATACTTTTCCCAACAATGAGTATACCAGACAGTGCCTTGATTGACTGGTTTTTATGAAAATGGTGTTTAACAGAGATGCCAGAAAGTTGGATCCTGCTGATTAGTGGGCCAAGAGCAAAGGTGGGCATGTGTGTGATAAAACATCAGTGGTGGGACCATGTGGATCTGCCATTGGTTTCCAAATGGCTTGTGACTGACATGGTGAAGCCAGCAGACCCTTATATGTAAAGGCATCTTGTTACATGGAGAGGATTCAGGACATTGTTCAGAATCAGGTTGCTATGTTCAAGAGGGCAAGCTATGTGGAATAGAAGCCTGGTTCTTGTATTCTCCTACAGACCCTGACCCACCACATGTGACAGAAATCCCTCACGCACTGTGTCCCCGTTGAACTCCTTGTATTTCATGAAGCAAATACCAAACTTCCAGTGCAGCACCAAGAAACACCACGAAAATAGAGGATGACCATATGGCTTCATAGTCCACACTAGAGACATTTAGCCCCAAGGGGCCACAGTTTACCTTCAAAGGGAGAATTCAGCACTGGTGTCTCATGTTCATTGGAAAATAAGAAACCATGTCCTCCAGGTCACATAGATGCAGACCCAGGTTTATGGTTTCACTAGAAAGGAAGCTAAAGCACGTGACAACAACATATATTTCAAGTGCCCAACCTCACAGGCAGTATCTCAAGAAGTCTCTAGGACAACAGACCTCCATGTTTTTGAAGTGTTTACCCTGTCCCTTACTTTTGGAAACTCCTCTAACACTTCCAAGGTTGTGAACTCCTGATCGCATTCCATTCCAGATATGTATTCATGGATTTTCTAACTCTTCTCCTCTAATTGTGTCTTACATGGGGTGAAGGTGTTGTCAAGGTATTGTTCTGGATGAGAGTGGGAAGATTTTTGTGTAGCACATATTTACATACACATTGGATTCATTTTCCAATTTTCCATTCGAAATACTGAATCCCTGTCAGTAACCCATACCCTAATAGACTCTGACTACTAATCCTAATATGATGGAGACAAATAACCCAAACATAATATTAATACAAGCAGTTCAGAGGAGGCATGGTGTATAGTTGGTCTTGCCTTTTGCATGATATAGTGTAGGAGTTATAAATCTTGTCAATTGTTTGTTGAAATAGTACTCCATGTGTTTTTAAAGTTAACACATATGTGAATTTCTGTCTCCTTTTTTCTGTAGCCAATTCAGCACATGTATTTTTATATGCACATAAAAAATCCTACCTGGTATCACACGTACATTTTTGTGAGGTGGCTAACTTAGCAGAAACAAAGTATGAGAAGAGATCACCCCTCCTAAACGCTTTTGGAACTGAAAATTCAAACTATGAGTGAGATTTTTAGTTGAACAACATTATACATAAATCCATGTTCAGTAAAATTAATATTTTTGGATCGGTGGATGATATATATTTCACGATGAATTTTGATTGGCATATATATTGCTACTTTCTAATGTTTCTCTGTGAGATATATATATATATATATATATATATATTCTCTAGATTTTTCCAAATATAAAATATATGTGTCCTATTATACACTCCCTAAATAATTCACTCATGCTCATGTATGTGGTTTTATAATCAAATTTTCATACGATTATTTTCAGAAATATTCATCCACCTGAAATACATATTTGTTTTCTAGTACTGAAAACTCACTTCACTGAATGGTGCAAACAAATCCTTATATTTCTACTGTAACTGACCCAATTTAACATCAATGCAAGTAGATTCCAAAGGGGCATGATGTGTATTTTGACGTTCATTTTTATTTAACACTGGTACATTACTATTTCTTCAGTTTTTGTACATCATAGTATATACATTTCATCCACAAGTTCACAAATTTAAAGACATTTGAAACACATTCAATCACTTCCTGCTTCAGTACACATGTATTCCTCCTTGCTTTTGACTGGTTATTTATTGAGACTTCTTTCCAAACACATTATTTTCGATTTCCATAATCAATTTTGAAGCAAAACTCACACACACTTTATGATAAACCACAACCCTAATATTACCATTAGATGTATAACTTGTTGGAATGAATGTATGTATGTCAATATAACATTTCCTGTGTATTTTCAGATATCAATTTATTCCAATTTCTAAAGTTGGAATCAGTTATATTATATATTCACACATGGTACACCTATTTGTGCCCCCAATACTAATTTATATCTCTTCTAAATATTGCTCCCAGAAATGGTGCAAGAAAGACTCATGTCACCTGATCTACATATATATTCTGTCAACAAAATGCAAAGTCACACTTACAATTGTACCAAAGCCTAAATGGAATGTGAGTATGGATTATGAAAATCACCCATGTCCAGGTTGCCTAATGCTCTCAAATGTCAATCCTATTGGTGACTACATATTTGTTTCTTCCAAAGATTATGTATTCAACCTCAAGCCTGATGAAAATGTCTAATCATATCAATCACTTCATCATTTGCCTGATTTCCTAATGTCTCTAATGATATCTGATTTCCTACATATTTTCCCCAGTTCATCATTGTGACTGACTCTTCACATGTGCTGACATTTACATTTTCTGTCTACCTGAAACCCTATTGCTAAAGAACTTTTTGTCCAAATCCTATACTCACTCTTTTTTTCTAATCCTACCAACTATCTTCCTAATCCTACCAAGTATCCTTTTTTGACTGGATGTTCTCTTCGACATTCAATTATCCAAGGTACAAGGTCCTATGCCATTATGTATAGATTTATCTGAGACACATGTGCACAACATATTTCCGAGTGAAGTATCCCAATCAAGGATCCAATGCCCTTTTGGGCTTCAAATCTTACCTAGATTTGTGTTTTCATACATATATTTCACCTCTATATATACTTATAAATATTGCAGGTTCCCAATACCATTATTCATGCAGCAGAATGATTCCTAACCCAAATCAAACATGTTATTAACCCTAACCATACTTTGTTTCCTCAATCTAACTTTACAGAAAAGCAAGGACAGAGTTGGTCTTATATAGAAATGTAAGAGATCTTCCACCTGCTGAGAACCTCAAAGGTCCATGCAGAAGTGAACCCTGGGGAAGATATAGAAAGCTATGAAGGACCTGAGAGAGCAAAAGTCATCTTTCATGACAAAAAAAAAATCAGGTCAGGATGAAGGGGTGTGTCTGAAGCAGTCTATCTCTTCTTAATGTAGAGAAGATGGACCAAACCAGGCCTGTGTGGAGAGCTGTTCACGGGTGCCTATGTTTGATATACCATTCTTACTTGTGAAAGTGTCACAGGAAGTAGGGGCAGCCTCCATCTATTGGGACACTTGGAAGCAACTGTTAGGACAAAGAGGTTGCCAAGGCAGTGACCTCATTCAGTTCCTGAAGGAAGTGACCTATATCATTTTCTTGGTGATGGAACTCTCTGAACTTGGGATCCAGGATGCCAGGCACCCAGAGGCATTCCCAGTCACAGTCCCAGTGGCCACACATGTTTGGATTTACCAAGGACAGAATCGGTCTTTCTTGGTAACTACTGATGTGAGGATGGCCAAATTCCAGGAGAGCTCTGAAGAGGGGTCGTTCCTGAGAAAGCAGGTAGTGTCTCACTACTGAACTGAAACCCACAGTGCCTCCAACTTCATCCATGAAAAATGGCTAGATAAATACAATAAAATTTTTTAAATTCCCTTAACCAGGTGGCACTGGAGAACCTTTGGATGTCTTTTTCCTGGTCATGAGTGTACAAGAGAATTCCATGATTGACGGTATTTCATGAAAATGGTGTAGAACAAAGATGCCAGTAAGTTGGACCCTGCTGAGTAGTGGGCCTTTTGCAGTGGTGGGCAGGTGTGTGATAATACAGCTGTGGTGTGGCCAGGAGGATTTTCCATTGCCTTCAAAATGGCTTGTGACTGATATGGTGCAGCCAGCAGACCCTTCTTGTTATATGGAGAGGTTTCCGGGCAAAGTTCAGAGTCAGATTTCTATGGACAAAGGGGCAAGCTTTGTGAGATAGAAGCCTGGTTGTTGCATTCTCCTGCAGACCCTGACCCACCACAAGTGACAGAACTCCCTCTAATACTGGGTCCCAGTTGAACTCATTGTATTTTATGAAGCAAATACCAAACTCCCAGTGCAGCAGCAAGAAACACCACGAAAAGTGGAGGATTACCAAATGGCTTCACAGTTCACACGGGGAGACACTTAGCACCAAGTGGCCACAGTTTACCTACAAATAGAATATTCAGCACTGCTGCCTCATGTTCATTAGAATACAAGAAACCATGTCCTCCAGGTCACGTAGATGCAGACCCAGCTTTTATGGTGTCACTAGAAAGGAAGCTAAATCTCCTTGCAACAACATATATTTCAAGTGCCCAAACTCAGAGGAAGTTTCTCAAGTAGTCTTTAGGCCGGCAGAGCTCCATGTTTTTGGAGTGTTTACCTGTTAGACCAGGACGCTAGAAAAGACCACTGACTCAAATTAAAATCAAATAAAATTAAGCTTATTATTTCCACCGGCCATGCTGCCTCTCCCTCCCAAAACGAAGGGAACAAGACAGCAACCCCAGCTTTCCTACAGCCCAGCTTTATAGCCCAGAAAGTTACACAAAAGGGGGGTTACAGATAACAGAACTCTGATAAACATCACACTAAAGGTAGTTTACAATTTTTTTGCTGTCCCTACATGAGAATTTATGAGGACCATTAGAGCCTCAGAGAGGGTTGTTGTCTTGCCAGAGAAGGCAAATATTTATGATGTGTCACTAAAGTTTCAGAGAGGGCTGCTATCTGGTCAGAGAGCCAGGCATGTGTGAGTTCAAGGAGCGGGCAGGCATTCCACGCAGGTTCAGAATTTGAAGTAATTAATGGTAAAGCCAAAATTATCTTTTCATGGCTTTGTGGCATGATGGCTCCCAATTTTAATAAAAGATCAGGTTGGGTCTACAATTCCCCCCTTTTCTCTGTGTCCCTTTCAAATCTTTGATAGATATTGGGAAGAGCACTGAGGAAATTTTAATCCCTCAGGTAAGAGTCTCCAAATTTTTAGAACTCACCCAAAACCGATCTCGCTGATTTTACCCTTCTTAATTACTTATATTGATAGTCTATTTATCTTTCTCTCCATTGTTGTAAGAAGAGTGGCATCACTAATTTTTTCTTCTTCTGTCCTGAGACAGGGTGACGTGAGTGGGCTCGGCGTGAGGGACATGAGTTGCCTATTAGAAGTCAGTTGAGAGACATGAGTTGCCTTTTAGAAGTCAGTTCGGTTTGAAGTCAGGTTGGGGAAGAACAGGTTGTAAAGTCATCTGTGAATGGGTTCTTCTATGAGTGAAACAAAAACCATGAGTACTGGATAAATGTTGCAGCAGCTAGAACATGTCACTGTATAGAAATTCCCTCACCAGTCTTTAATATCCCCAGTTATCAGGACTGTCAACTTAATATTTAACTTTAAGTGTTACAGTTGGCCCTCCCAATAAGACACAGTTTAATAATTTAATGTCATCTGATCTTGTAAAATCCTTTTACTAGTATGACCTCTGCGTCTAATAGAGAAACCTTTAATTCTGTTACTCAGGGCTGGATAATCGTACTAGCAAACACCAAGCCTACCTTTGTAGGTTAGGAATATCTGTAGGTCTTAAACTGAAAACTTCTGCCTGTGGCAGCTCTTCTTGATAGTCTCTTTTTATAAGTATTAGGCATTCCTGTGTGAGAATCCTTCTTTGTAGCCTCCAGTCTTACTTGTTTTGGGAGGATAAGATAAAGTGCATACCTTAAAATTTTATTATTATTATTATTATTATTATTATTATTATTATTATTATTATTATTTAATATGCCCAGGAGTGGCTGTATTTTGGTCTTAACTGTCTTTGCTAAGTGTTTAAGATGAAGCAGTCAAACTGACTTTTGTTTCTATCTATTGTTAACAGTCAGCTGAGCTTTTGTGGGAATCAATTCTGGGGAAACTTGAGAGGAGATTCTCATTTCTGCTAGTGCCATTTGCGCTAGGTGGGTCCAGGTCTTGCTTGACCATTTGGCTTCCCTCAGAAGCATCAGGGATATCTCCTTTCTCTGATGACTCTCCTCTTTGTAACAAATGCACTGATTGGCTTTCTGTTCTCCAGTGGTCTCATTAATCTCCCTGATCAGGAGGTTATGTGGCTCAGAGTTGCAAAGCTCTTTAGAGAAGTCCCCTGTTCCCTGGATTCAGACTGACTCAGAGGGCAAGAGCCAAATATTGGTTTTCTTGGCCCTTTTCATTTAACATTAATTTTAAATCCTAATCTTAAACATCCAGCAAATAAATTTTAACAGCCTTATATTAAGAGTACTGGGCTTTAATGTCTATAACTTTATAATTACCTTTTTATTAATTGGGATCTGTATTATTCTGTCTGTATTGTAGTTGATGACTTATTATCTTGAATAAACCCATGTTGTGTTCTTAAAGCAACGCATTTGTAAAACACTAACAGGGAATCTTTAGATCACTTATAAGAAAATTTCAAACTAAAATTAACAAAAGTAAAAATACTTAGTTCGTCTAATATCTTCCCTGAATTTTTTGGCTGAGTTATACATTATATCCCCTGTTTGAGATCCTAGTAATATTGACAATAAAAAAAACTTTTTAACATAACTTTAAAGAAATATTATCTGACCTACATGTTTCATAGTCATTCTCACATGTAGTAAGATGGGACACGCAGCCTTATCTCAGGTAAGGCAGGGCTCTTTATAAATCTTAAGTATTTTAATTCTAAAGCTGATCTTTATTTTTAAATATCTTTTGACAAAGTTTACATAAATTGTTTGAGGTCACATGAACATTAGCTAACACCATATGATATCACATTTAAAACATGAATTAAAGAAATGCTGAAAGTTTTTAACCTTTACAAAGATTAGGCTCTAATTAACTTAAAAATACATTTAAATTGTTCCCCAATGTAAAAAGTAACATAAAAATTTACATATCTTATTGATAACAGGTAAATAAATCCACAATATATTTTTTACCACACAACTTCAGAGCACCAGCTTGATATAATGCTCTTTTAAGGTTTCTACCTTACAGACTTGCATACCTGTAAGATATGAAAACATTAATAGCATAACAATTACATTTATGTTTCTACATTAATCAAGTTTGGCTTTTAAAGAAATGCCAGTACAGTGCTCTAAAATAACAGTTCTTATTTAATCAGTTGTTTAATTTTTATGGTTGCTTGCTCTAGAAAACATAAATCTTAATAAACTCAATGTTATGGGTAAACTTATGTTTTAAGAAATTTTTGCCTCATTAACACATGACTGATTTTTACAATCTTATACAGAGTTTACTAAAAAAAATACAGATCTTAGTAAATCAATCAGATATCTAACTAAAGTACTCATGAATGAGTAATCCCATATCAAATTTACTTTACTTATTTATCAAAAAGTTAGAGAAACGTATTGAACAGTGTAAACCATTTTTATGTTGAAGGAAAGGTACTAGAGCCAAGGCATATTAGACATTTTGTAGATGTTAATATTTTGTTAGATGTTTGAACACCTAGAAAACTTTGTAAGCTTAAATTTAAAGACATTTGTTTTTATCTCTTTATCCAATTTAAATTGAAACATTTAAATCACGTGAATTAAAGATCTTTGGATCCACTTTTTAAAATTTGTTTTTATGAGCGCTTTTTTTATGAGCGCTCCTTATATATGTTAATTTATGTATCATATATATGATATACGGACATATGTATATATAGACATACAACACATAACAAAATTGTGCACACATAATAATAGTAAAGGCCTCGTAGCATTTCGCAGGTGAAATCTTTATTGCAATGTTTCAAGAAGTCCACAGTTGGTCAAAGATAGAACTGATCAGAAAAACATTAACCTAGCTCTGTATGCTCAAAATCATGAGGTCAAAAAACATAAAGTATCTCAGAAAAAAAAATAAGAGTCCTAGAAAAAATGACTTGCCAGTAATTAGAAAATACCATACAATTTACCTTTTTTTCCCTTAGATCTCAAATCAGTCTCCTACAAAGCTTGCAGGCTTCTTTCATTTGCATTTCAACATAAGTCATGGCTGAGGTCTGGAAGGAGCAGGAAAAAAACTGCTATTCTGAACAGACATCTCAGGACTAAGGCATTTTAACCATAATTTTCAGGTTCGGATGTTGAAAATTATGATACAAGTTTAAGATACAATTCACAAAATTTTATATCTTTACATCTTGTTTGGTCAACAGACACCATACTATGATTTACTATCCATGTCCAAATTAATGCACTGGTACACACAGTGACATTTTTCCCAGGCTACCCAATTCAAAATTGGTGAAAAAAAAAGACTGTATGATTGGGAAGTTTCTTGCCAACTTGGAAGTAGAGTTCTTCAGTTATCCATCCTAAGTATTTAAGTTCTCTGGCATGAATTATCTGAAATCATAAACTAAACAATTACCTAAACCCGACTTTTAACTGCAAGATTGTGCAATGCTTCAAAAACCCATTCAGATACCAGATTGTTAAAATAAAACATCATCATTTCGACACACATTCAGCTAAGATCATTCCCAAAAAACAATTTATAATATCAACACATTATTGCACATGCCTTAAAGGGCCAGAAACAAAGACACAATACAGACCGAAAGGAGGTCCAGACTATGGCTGTCAGAGAGAACCCTTTAAACCAGAGCAGATAAGAGAAAAATCTCGTACACCAGTGGGACCATAGCTGACCCCACAAGGGGACCAGATGTTTTCACAGAGGGGCAACCTGAAATGTAAAATAAAGTGTCTCCATGGTGATTTTACTGCATTTAGTGTCCCCTTTTTCTTTTTCTCTTTTTTTAACAAGACAGAGGTGGCATAATCCTTACAGTGCAGGGAAGGAAGGAGGTAATTCCCTGAATCAACAGGGCTTTGGCAGCTGCTGGGAGTCCCTCAGTTTCTCCTTTTACATACAGGATTAGCTCCTCTGATTCAGTTCCACACCAAGCATGCTCTATCTCCTAACATTTCAGTAGATAGGTCTCACAAAGTTCCGGGGCAGAGGGGGGGTACAAGATTTGTAACTTAAAGTTTGGTTCCTGACCTTGAAGCCAATTAATACCAATTTAATAATGAGGACTGGGTTTTGAGAAAAAGAAAAAAGGAGGTTTATTGCTTGGCTAACAAAGGAGAAACACAGGAGACTCTGCCAAAGTTGTGACTCTCTTTATCTGGAGGGACAAGGGGTTTTAAAGGAGTTTCACTTGTTAACCTGGGAGATACTCTGTTCTTAGGTCCCCAGCAGGCATTTCCCTCTGCAATGGGTGTGCTCCAGGCAGCCAGCTAGGCGCTTCTATCATCCTGCTTCGCAAAGGGGGATAAAGTTCAATGCAGTTCCTTAAAACACAGTCCAAAGGGGTGTCAGGCTTACTCTCTTTATTTCTGATTTTCATGTCCAATATACTTAAGTTTTTACCACCAAAATCACACAACAAAACGAACAAAAACAAACAAACAAAAAAACAAAAAATAGAACACAGAACACAAATAAACAGAAACCCGGTTTTTAAACACAGAAACAGGGGAACAGTGCAACATCTTGCTAAAGCTCCAGGGTAGGAGCGCGTGCGTGCTCATCGGCACCTCTCTACAGTTCCAGAGGAATTCCCTACAGAACAGAACAGAGGACAGAAAGATTCTCGTTACTTTTCTGCACAGAAGTATATGTGAGCCTCCCCGTGCCACATCTCTGTCATCAGAAGAGATCTCCCTTAACTGGATATCAGATGTTATAAAGGAGCCACTTACCTATGGAGGCCTCCTCCATCAGGTGCTTGCTAATAGTTTTAGTGCAGAGGTTCACTGTAGTGCTCCCTGGACTAAAGGCTCTTTTCCAAATATAAAGAAGATGGACCAAATCAGGCCTTCCTGGAGAGCGGTTCCTTGGTGCCTATGGTTGATATACCATTCTAATTTGTGAAAGTGCCACAGAAAATAGGGTAAGCCTCCTTCTCATGGTACGCTTGAAAGCAACTGTTTGGATAAAGTGGTTGCCAAGGCAGAGACCTAATTCAGTTCCTGAAGGATGTGACCTCACCTCAATCCCTTGGTAATGGAACTCTCTGAACTTGGGATCCAGGAAGCCAGGCACACAGAGTCAGTCTCAGTCCCAGTCCCAGTGTCTCACTTGCTTCAATTTAGCAAGGACAGAGTCAGTCTTTCTTGGTACCTACTGATGTGAGGATGGCCAAATGCCAGGAGTTCTCTGAAGAGGGGCCTTTCCTGAAAAAGCAGGTAGTGGCTCACAGCTGGCTCCTGAACACTTCACAAAGTTGGACAAGGAGACCAGATCTGAGACAGGACACGCCATATTGGGGGAACATAGTATGGCCCAGCAGTCAGAGGATACTCTGGAGAGTGAGAGACCTACTTGGGGAAGGAGGTGCCTTTGTGGGTGTAGATGTGTGTTTGTGGTTTTGTCTCATGTTCTGAGAATAGGCAGGAAAGTCGGTTTGTTTGGTTTGGAGTGAACTGTTTCTAGTAAGTTGTTTCACAAGGCGAGTGTTTCTATGTCTGTGTATCCCACAGTGTCCGTGCTTGTAGACATTACAAAAGAGAATGCATCAATGGATGTTTCCTGTCAAGTAGAAAGCTTCCCAGCATTCATCCTGCCCAATTTATGAATGCACTAGGGCTTGCCTTATCGATGGGCAACACCTGATATTTTCCTAAGTTCCTGTTTTCTTCCTGAAATCTAGCCACTCTCCAGAATAGGTTCATGCATTTGCATCCAGGATATGTACCACCTCCAACCACTGTGACATGGACATGTACTGGATAGCTGAAGAGAATGGCAAGCATCTCAGAAAAGTCAGATATCAGTGTGACCCGGAAAGTCTCAGTAGAGAAACCCTGCAAAGGGCCTTTTGATTACCTATTGTTCTGTTGCCCTGAATGTCAGGAAGTTCTTTGCCTCAGGCCACGCTTTTGTGAAGCCTGAAGAAAACAGTTTTCAAATGGAAATGAATGGGCATCACCTGTGGCTCTTCGCTTAAGTGCGTTGTAAAGGGATGTGTCTGAATCAGGCTCTTGGCCCTGTGTGAGCCTGTGGCTTAGATTATCAGCACCTGATGGGTCTAAAGAAAGATCCCATGTGTGGATCCATAATCAAAATGGCCAAAAAAATCAGTCATTGTTGATTAAGTCTCTCGCATTCCTCTGTAAGGTTCCTGACCTCCATCAAGTGAGAAAAGGGATCCATTGGGTCAATTGAGTTCTTCAAAGCCCTGCAGATGCTAGCCCATAGGTTCTTGGGTTTTCTTGTGAATCCAATTCAAATAAAGACTCTAAACCCCACAGACAGTAGGCCTCAAATTGAAGAACAGAGCTGTATTAATGGCAGGCATATTTGATCACTCCTGGTTCACAGGAAGGGTGTCCAGGCCACTCTGACTTTTGGCAAATGAGGGGAAAGGGAGATTATTTGGGACACTGTCTTGTGCTGCGCCTCTCATGGAATCCTCCTGCCAGAAGTTATGATGAGTGTCTATTTGGAAGAAGATGAGTGCCATTTGGGAGTGTTTTGGTTTTAATTGTGGGCATTTGTGTGGCGGTTGGTAGAGATAATTGGGTCCACCTTGTCTTGAATTTTGGTGTGATTCCCCTTAGAGACTGTGTTTTGGAACTGACCTCTGAGAAGGTACAAGGTCCTGTGTCATTGTATATCCATAATTCTAGGACATCTCCACGGAATGTAATTCAAAGCTAAGTATACCAATCAAGGACCAAATGAACTTCTGGGCTTCAAATCTTACCTAGATTTCTGTTTTCATACTTATATTGAAAGGTTAATAAAATAGGTACTTGTCACGTCCTGTTTTTCTGTATGCTTAATAAAACACTGTTGAAATCTTGAGAACTGTTTGCTCTTCTTGTTCCCAGAATGTGCTGCCCCCAACTGCCAAACTGCAGAATGTACTCCATCAACCATTTGCACGCAAACCGCCCACTCACCCTTAACCATCAATAAACTTCCCTCCCTGCCCTCTCCAAGGAAAATATATAAGCACTTCTTAAGCTGTTCTCAGGGCTCTCTGCTCTATTCAACTGATCTCTGAGCCCTTGCATGCCGGACTCCCAATAAACCCTTTGAGGTTGCATTAGACAATCTCTTGGTGGTCTCTTCCACGAACGCTCACCCGACCTTTACTTCTGGTGGCCCCAGCGAGATCCGGCAGCTGCAGATGAAAGACCCCCAATGGGCTCCTCTGGGGGTAAATAACGCCCCTCTTTCTGGTTTCAGGATTCAGGTTAGGGTTTGACAAAATGGCTATTGGTAAAGAGCGTGAGCTCTCTCCCACGGTGGCTGACACACATGTCACAGAGCCACAGGCCATGTTCCTGTGGGATGGACTCGGGAAATCGAGGAACCATAGTCTCCTCGACTCAGTGATATTTTCTTTCAGATTTGGAATTGGCAGCCCATCAGGATTTGCCCGCTACTCAGTCCTGGTCTCAGTATTGGACGTCCATTGTCTGTCTTTATTGTCTTGTCTTGTCTGTGTCGTGTGTCTTTGCTTTCACTGTCTGTGTATATTTCATTATGGGACAGAGCACTTCAATGCCTCTGTCCCTGACCCTTAATCACTGGACCAAAGTCTGCTTAAGGGCTCAGATTCTTTCTTTTTCATTAAAACACCAGACCTGGCAGATTCTGTGTCTCAGAATAACCCACCTTTGTAGTCGGATGGCCCCTAGAAAGATGTTTCTACTTCGCACTAATTTGAAAAGTCTGAGATATTGTCTTTCAGCCGGGGCCACATAGCCATCCAGATCAATAGCCATATATCTTAACTTGTCAGGACCTCTGCAAATCTCCTCCTCCATGGGTGAAGCCTTTCCTTGTCCCTGCACCCACTCCTACTCCTTCCCTTACGATTCTATCTCTCAAACTCTCTGCTCCTCAACCTCCACCCTCTGTTCTCCCTGAGTCTCAAGACTCTACTCGTCCTTATCCTCTGCCCTTGTCCCCCAACCCCCAAAACCCTGTAAGTAATTCCCCTGCTGCTTACTCAGCCTCTCCACCATTCGAGGAAGCCAGGATGGCCCAGCACCCTCCAGATGACTGTCCAATGGCACACACAGCCCCTCCTTCCCTAGAGGAAGCTGGCCCGGCTAAAAAAACTCAGAGAACTCGCCAACGTTTTCACACCTGCCTACTTGGGATGACTGCCAACAACTCCTAGGGACTCTCTTCACGACAGAGGAATGAGAGGAAAAACCTCCTGGAAGCTAGAAAAGAATATCCTCGGACTTGATGGGCGACCAACACAACTTCCCAACATAATCAAAGCCGGTTTCCCCTTAAACCAACCCAACTGAGACCCCAACACCTTTGAAGATAGGGAACATATGTCCAATTATTGCCAGGCTCTAATAGCGGGTATCCAAGGGGCCGCTAGGTGACCAACTAATTTGGCCATGGTAAGAGAAATTATTAAAAGGCCTGATGAATCTACCTCTATGTTTCTAGAGAGAATTATGGAGGCATATAAGAGATATACTCCTTTCGATCCTCAGGCAGCAGATCAAAAGGCATCTGTCATGATGGCCTTATTTGGGGAAGCTGCCATGGATATTAAAAAAAAAAAAAAAGTTAAAAGAGAGATTTAGTCAGAGAAGCCAAAAAAATATACTATAAAAGAGAAACAGGGAAAAAGAAAGGGAGCAAAGGGAGGATGAGAGAAGCAAAAGAAAGACTAAGGGATTGACTTAGATCCTGGTCACAACAAGAAAGAGGCCAGAAATTAAGACATAAGGTGACAGGAAGGGATACCTGGGCCCGTGCCAGAGGCCACCCCTGGCCTCAGATCAATGTGCCTACCGTAAAAAAAAGGACACTGGGCCAAAGAGTGCCCTATAAAGAGACAGACACGCCAGCCAGCCATTCTGACTCTGGAGGATGACTAAGAAAGTTGGGGCTCAGATTCCTTCCCCTAGCTCAGGGTAACTTTTGAAGAGTAGGGGACCCCAGTAAACTTTGAAGTGAATACAGGAGCAGTATACTCAGCCCTTAGGGCCCCATTGGGCCATCTATCAAATAAAAGGTCTGTAGTTCAAAGGGCTAATGGCAGTAAATATCGGGCTTAGACTACTAAGAGGACCATGGACCTGGGGAAAGGAAAAATCCATCACTCCTTCCTAGTAATCCCAGAATGCCCACACCCATTGATGGGCAGAGATCTGCTCACCAAGCTCTGGGCCAAAATAACTTTTAACCCTGAAAGCCCCCAAAAGAAATTTCTAAATCCTTCAGTAAAAACTCCTATAGTCACGGCTGTAACTATATTAGTAGAAGATAAACATCCACTCTTCACACCCCCTAAGACTGATCAAACAGGCAAGCTACCGCAGAAATGGATAACAGATTACCCAGATGCCTGGGCAAAAACTGCTGTGTTAGGCCTGGCCATGAAACAACCTCCAATAACAGTGGAGTTAAAAACCTCAGCCTCCCCAATCAATGTCAAATAATATCTTCTAAGCATAAAAAGCTAAAGATGGGATAAGGCCCTATATTCAGAAATATCTGGCCTTAGGGGTCCTAAGGCCCTGTCAATTGGCCTGGAACACTCCCCTGTTATTAGAAGAAAAAGCCAGGAACCGGGGACTATCAACCTGTTAAAGACCAAAGAGAGATCAACAACAGAGTGCAGGACATTCACCCCACAGTACCTAATCTGTTCAAACTGCTTAGCACTCTGAACCCTGAGCAGAAATGGTATACTGTTCTGGACTTAAAACAAGCTTTCTTTTGCTTGCCTCTGCATAAAGATAGTCAGTTGCTGTTTGCTTTTGGGTGGGTAGACCCAGAAACCGGAAAGTATAGTCAACTAACTTGGACTAGACTCCCAGAGGGGTTCAAAAACTCCCCCACTCTCTTTGATGAAGCCCTCCACAGAGATCTCAACAATTTCAGAACTACACACCCCGAAGTCACCCAGCTTCAATACGTGGATCACCTGCTACTGGCATCCAACACCAAGGAAAACTGAACTGGGACCCAAGCACTATTATCGGAGCTTGCTCAACTCGGGTATAGAGCTTCTGCCAAAATTGCCCAATTTGCCAGCAAGAAGTAATCTTCCATGACTATTTCCTCAGGGGCGGTAAACGATGGCTCACTGAGCCCAGAAAACAAACCGTTGAGCAGATACCAACCCCATCTTACAGCAGACAACTAAGAGAGTTTCTTGGGATTGCTGGGTTTTGCAGGTTATGGATAAATGGGTTCGCGTCCTTAGCTGCTCCTTTATACCCGCTGTTAAAGGGAGATGCCCAATTCCAATGGACCCCTGAGTAACAGGAAGTTTTCGATAACATCTAAGGACACTGACACTGAACGCCTCAACTTTACTGAGCTCAGCCTGCAATTACAGAAAGCCCTACACTAAGTTAAAAATGTACGTCAACTCACTCACCTTGGTTCAAAGAAACTGCAGGCACTCCTGTAGGATTAAGAACAGAGTTTAACACTAACCAACTCACAGCGAAAGAAAAAAACTGAACCGGTAACAAAAGCCTGTTGGGTCAGTCAATTGTTTAATGCTTACCCTTCCAAGTTTCTTAGAGGAAAGCACCTATGAGGAACCAGACCAGGACAATTCTGGGAAGTGGACATTACTGAAATTAAGCCAGCAAGGTATGGACTTAAATATCTCCTAGTCTTTGTAGATACATTTTCAGGATGGATTGAAGCCTTACACACACACACACACACACACACACACACAGAAAAAAAAAAAAAAAAAAAACAACGGCCCAAATGGTTCTCAAGAAGATCCTGGAAGATATTTTTCCAAGATATGGTCTGTTTAAGGTAATAGGGTCTGATAATGGACTTGTGTTCATGGCCCAGGTAAGTCACGTGTGGATTAATTGTAAGTTACATTATGCTTATATACCCCAGAGCTCAGGAGAGGTAGAAAAAATAAATAGAACCATTAAAGAGACCTTAACAAAATTAAGCTTAGAGACTGGCATAAAAGATTGGACTATGCTCCTGCCTTATGCACTGTTTCATGCAAGAAATACTCCCTCAGTTTCTTTGTGTAACCTCACCCCCTATGAAATTCTCTATGATGCCCATCATCCAGTAAGGGACCTAATCCCCAACTCTAAGGCCTAACAATCCCTTCCACACCCCTTGCTTGACAGACTTAAAGCCATTGAAAGAACTCAGTGATAACTGTGGAAACAGCTGGCCACTGCCTACCAACCTGGGGACGAGGGGATTCCACATCAATATCAAGTAAGATACTTCGTCTACATAAGACAACATCAGGTGTCATTCCTAGAACCCCGCTGGAAAGGAACATACCAGGTGCTACTTATAACACCTACAGCGGTAAAAGTAGACAGAATCACTTTTTGGATCCATGCCTCTCATCTAAAGCCTTCGCTGTGTCCAGACTCTGGTTGGAAACTGGAAAAGACTGGTAACCATTTCAAATTTCGTATTCGCTATGTGGACAAGACTGTAGACTCTCAACTTGGCCACCAGTACTCCTAACCCTCATCAGCCTGTTCAGCAGTGAAGGCTGATCTCAAATCCTACTAGACAAGAAGTATGGTATATCTCGCATACAGCCCCCTTAGGGACCTGGTGGCTATCTCTCCACCCAGACATTTTTCAGCTTGGTATACGTCTTTCCTATTGAGATAACCCTGATGAAGAGGATCCCACTAAAGTTTCATTAAATCCCTTCCGTTCCATAGATAATTGAAACAAACATTATGGATGCACAGAAACGCGAGCCAGATTCAGGTTGGCTAGCCTAGATTACGATGTATGCCCGGCGGACTATCAAAGCCACAAACAGCCATGGCTGTGTGGGGGAAAAGCCAACTTCTTGTGTAACTCATGGGGATGTGAGCATACCGGGGCTGCCTGGTGGAACCCAAACTCCTCATCACATTCAGTACACAGCATTGGCCATATTACCAATTAGACAACCAAAAGCTATGGCCCCCAGAGGGTTCTCTAGATCCTCAAATTCTGCGTGACATTTTTAACTTCGGCAAGTGCTCAAAAGGGGAAAATTCCCCTATGCGGAATCCTTTTCCCTCCTTCACTCACATCCTGTACTATGCTTCTCCAATAGTTCCTCACCCTCAGTCTTCTGCTCTAGAGTCTCTGCTGTCACTCCCACCTCAGCAACGTGATTTCTCACCTCCAATTACTAGATCAAAAACCCAAACCTCTGCCAGTTCTCAGACCATTGCCCCCTTGCTGAGGTAGCAGGTACCGAGGTACCCCTCCACTCACTCACTCCTCTCTTTTTCTGTCTGTGCCTGCACTAGGTCCCACCAAGTCCTCTAAGAAGCTAAACCAAAGCTCAAACCAGCTGAGAAGAGCCCTCACACCCCTCTCCAAGATGTAATAAAAATGGCCTTTAAAGTTGCTTTGTCATCACTGAAAACAGGTTTCTAAAAATTTAAAATCCCTCAGGGGTTTTTGGAATACTCACTCCCATCTTCACCTCTGCTCTACCTGTTCTACTGCTCAAGTTTTGTTCTAGGAAAATCCCAAACCCCTTTTCCATTATTCTTTTACATCTCATCTTCCTCATTCTCAGATCCACGGAGTTGCTCTCAGCCTCGCCTTCCCAGTCTTCCCCCTCTGTACCAGGTCCATAGATATGTCTTAAATAACCTTCTCCAGAAGTCTTCACCGAGGCTTACATTAGATCTTTTAGCAAAAGAGTCCCTCTGAAAGAGTTCAATGTAGATAAACTTCCACTTTTCGTGTTGCCCTGTTCTACTTGGCCACTGGCTGGAAAAATCACCACCCCTAAGCTTGACACCGCCTTACTAGGTTTTCACAAAATATGTGAACAAAGCCTCTGGCCTTGAGCTGGGGCTTCACAGAGATGACTACATTTCTAAGATAAAAAAGTTTCCAACTGGGCTTCATGGTGACAGCTGGCAGGGAGAAAAAAATAGAGACAAAAAAGCTCTCCCTTTCCAAGGTGTCCTTGAAATGTTAACTTGCCCAGAACAGAGGAACAAAAACAGAAACAAAAACTGATTTTTGTGAATTTCTACAGACTGTGAACTTCTGATCCACTTCCCTTACATGTTGGGTACAAATTCTAAAACTACCAAAACTTGGGGTTCAGGGGATTAATTGATTACAACAGAAGTAATGTCCTCTAAATCCGGATGCAACCAAATAAGGCTGTTTTCATGTGTTTGGTGCTATCTTAGGTCCCTTTCCTTGTCCATCCCTACAACAGTATAATTCTATACACTTTAACATTATTTATGTTTTCATAAAATGGTCAATATATGTGATTAATTATGTAATGATGCAGATGTTTTCCAGAGTTCTCTATCATGACATAGGTTCATTTAAAGATCAAATAGGGGGGCATACAACCCGGTTCCAGCGGGAACCTGTATCCCTCACTTTAGCCATCCTATTAGAAACAATAGTTGCTGAAGGGGTGGGCTAGTCCATGAGACACAACAAAGACACAATTAGAAGCAGAAATAGGCCAAACCTTAAAGACATTAAAAACCGACATCACAGCTTACAGGAATTTTAACCTCTCTCTTTCTGAAGTTGTTTTACAAAGCAGGCGAGTGTTGGACTTCCTCTTCATGAGAGAAAGGTGCCTTTTTGCTTGCATTGAGGGAAGAATGTTGTTTTTGTGCCGACAATACTGGAGTTGTAAAAGAATCTATGAATAAATTAAGAAAACGACTTGAAGAGCGTCAAAGAGAGACAGAGGCCCCAAAAGGGAGGTTTGAGTCTTGGTTCACATAGTGACCTGATTAACTGCGCTTTTATCTGCCATGGCCGGTCCATTAAAATTCCTCATATTATTGCTAACTGTAGGACCCTGTTTGCTCAACCGTGTAGTTTTCTTTCTAAACCAAATCGAACCTGTTATTAATCCTAACCATACACTGTTCTCTCAATCTAATTTTACAGAAGAGCAGGGACAGAATTGCTATTAAAATACAGAAAAATAGAGGATCTTCCACCTGCTGAAAACCTCAAAGGTCCACGTAGAAATGATCCCTGGAGAAGATGTAGGCAAGTATGAAGGACCTGAGAGAGCAAAAGTCTTCCATGGCAAACAACCTGCTCAGGATGAAGGGATGTGTCTGAATCAGCCACTCTCTTCTTAATGTAGAGAAGATGGACCAAAGCAGGCATGTGTTGAGAGCTGCTCCTGCATGCCTATGGTTGACATACCTCTCTGACCTGTGAAAGTGTCACAGGAAGTAGGAGCAGCCTCCCTCTCATGGGAACCTTGGAAGCAACTGTTAGGACAAAGTTGTTGCCAAGGCAGTGACCTCATTCAGTTCCAAAATTAAGTGACTTCACCTAACTTCCTTGGTGATGGAACTCTCTGAACTTGGAATCCAGGAAGCCAGGCACCCAGAGCCAGTCCCAGTCCCAGTCCCAGTGGTCAAACTTATTTTGATTTACCAAGGACAGACTCAGTCTTTCTTGGGACCTACTGATGTAAAAATGGCCAAATGCAAGGAAAGCTATGAAGAGGGGCCTTTCCTGAGAAAGCAGGCAGTGGCTCACCGCTGGCTCCTGACAACTTCACAGAGTTGGCCAAAAGACCAGATTTGAGACAGAACAGGCTATTTCCAGGGAACATAATAAGGCCCACCAGACAGAGGACACTCCGGATAGTCACAGACCTACTTGGGGGAAGGAGGTGCCTTTGTGGTGTGGGTGTGGGTTTGTGGTTTTTGTCTCATGTTCTGAGAATAGGTATGAAAGGCGGTTTGTTTTGTTTGGAGTGAACGGTTTCTAGTAAGTCGTTTGACAAGGCGAGAATTTCTATGTCTGTGTATCCCACTGTGTCCGTGGTTGTAGACATTAGAAAACAGAATGCATCAATTAATATGTCCTGTCTAGTAGAAAGCTTCACAGCATTCATCCTGCCCTATTTATGAATGGACTGCAGCTTGCCTTATTGATGTGTAACACCTGCTATCTTACTTAGTTTCTGTTTTATTCCTGAATTCTGGCCACTCTCCAGAATAGGTTCATGGTTTTCTGTTTAAGATATGTACAACCTCGAAGCTCTGTGACATGACCATGTCCTGTATAGCTGAAGGGAATGGTGAGCATCTCAGAAAACTCAGATATCAGTGTGACCAGGAAAGTCTTAGTGGAGAAACCCTGCTTGGGGCCTTTTGTTTACCTACTCTTCTGTTGCCCTGAATGTCAGGAAGGTCTTTTCCTCAGTCCACCACTTTGTGAAGCCTGAAGAAAACAGTTTTCAAATGGAAATGAATGGGCATTACCTGTGGCTCTTTGCTTAATTGCTTTGGAAAGGATGTGTCTGAATCAGCTTATTTACCCTGTGTGAGGCTGTGGCTTAGATTCTCAGGTCCTGATGGATCTAAAGAAAGATCCCATGTGTACATCCAAAACCAAAATGGCCAAAAGAGCAGTCCTTGTGGATGAAGTCTCTCGCCTTCCTCTGTAACTTTCCTGACCTCCATCAAGTCAGATTAGGGATCCTTTGGGTCAAATGAGTTCTTCAAAGCCTTGCAGAGTCTAGCCCATAGTTGCTTGGGTTTTCTCAAGACTCCAATTCACATAAAGAATCCAAACCCCACAGTCATTTGGCCTCAAATTGAAGAAGCGGAGCAGTATTAACGGGAGGCCTATTTAATCTCTTCTGGTTCACAAGAAGGGTGTCCAGGCCACCCTGAATTTAGGCAAATTAGGTGCAAAAGAGCTTATTTTGGACACGGTCTTGGGCTATGCCCCTCATGGAAAACTCCAGCCATAGTGGAGTTTATTGTGACTGTCTATATGGAAGAAGATGGGCGCCACGTTGGAGTGTTTTGGTTTAAATTGTGGTCATTTGGGTGGCGGTTGGAAGAGATGACTTGGTCCACATGTTCTTGAACTCTGGTGTGATTCCCTTAGAGTCTGAGTTCTTCAACTGACCTCAGAGAAGTATTGCCATGAATAGTGTTGAGATTTTTGGAAGCCAGGCATGAGCATCCCCCTTGGAAACTGAGTTCTAGGCCCAGGGTGGCTTTCCACAGAGCACTGAGCCTCTCAGCCAGGATACCACAAATTTTATTCTGAAAGACTTGGCACCCATAGTTGAGAGTCAAAACTCATATGGACCTCACATTGTAGACCTAAATGGGCATAGCATCATATGATCTTTTGGCCACTCTTTGGGAAGCCTTACCTGTGAGTGTTCTCCAGAGATTTCATTGAAATGAGCTTCCTAACCATTTAATGGTTCCTGAAAAAATTGAAACTCACAGTGCCTCCAACTTCATCCTTAAAAAATGGCTAGATAAATACCATGAAATTTTTGAATTTCCCATCACCAGGTGGCACTGGAAAACCTTTTGATGTCCTGTTGCTGATCATGAATATACCAGATAGTGCCTTGATTGACTGGGTTTCATGTAAATGGTGTAGAACAGAGATGCCAGTAAGTTGGACTTTGTTGAGTAGTAGGTGAGAGCAGTGGTGGGCAGGTATGTGATAAAACATCTGTGGTGGGGCCATGTGGATCTTCCATTGGCTTCCAAATGGCTTGTGACTGACATGGTGCAGCCAGCAGAACCTTCCATGTAAAGGCAAGTTGTTATATGGAGAGGTTTCAGGACATTGTTCAGAATCAGGTTGCTATGGTCAAGGGGGCAAGATATGTGGGATAGGATCCTGGTTCTTGTATCCTCCTGCAAAACCTGACCCACCATACATGACAGAACTTCCTCTTGCATTGTGACCCAGTTGAACTCCTTGTATTTTGTGAAGCAAATACCAAACTCTCAGTGCAGCAGGAAGAAACACCACGAAAATGGAAGATGACCATATGCCTTCACAGTGCACACCGGCACACATTTAGCCCCCAGTGGCCACAGTTTATCTAAAAAGAGAATTCAGCACTGCTGCCTCATGTACATTGGGAAATAAGAAACCATGTCCTCCAGGTCTCATAGATGCAGACCAAGCTTTTATGGTCTCCCTAGAAAGGAAGCTAAAGCTCTTGACAACAACATATTTTTCAAGTGCCCAACCTCACAGGCAGTTTCTCAAGAAGTCTCTAGGCCAGCAGACCTCCATGTTTGTGGAGTTTTTACCCTGTCCCATACTTTTGGAAACTACTCTACCACTTCCAAGGTTGTGAGCTCCTGAGCATATTGCATTCCACAAATTTATTCACAGATTTTCTAAATCTTCTACTCTAATTGTGTCTTACTTGGGGTGAAGGGATTGTCAAGGCATTGTTCTGGTTGAGAGTGGGAATAATTTTGTGTAGCACATATTTACATACACATTGGATTCATTGTTCAATTTTCCATTCGAAATACTGAATCCTTGACACTAACCCATACCCTACTAGACTCTGACTATTAATTCTAATATGATGGAGAAAAATAACCGAAACAGAATAGAAATACTAGCACTTCAGAAGAGGCATGGTGTACAGTTGGTCTTGCCTTTTGCATGATATAGGGTAGGAGTTATAAATCTTGTCAATTTTTTGTTGAAATAGTTCTGCATGTGTTTTTAAAGTTAACACATCTGTGAATTCCTGTCTCCATTTTTCTGTAGCCTATTCAGCACATGTATTTTTATACGCACATATAGAATCCTACCTGGTATCACACGTATATTCTTGAGAGGTGGCTAACTTGGCAGATACAAAGTGTGAGAAGAGATCACTGCTCATTAATACTTTTGGAACTGAAAATTCAGACTATGAGTGAGCTTCTTAGTTCAAGAACATTATACATAAATCCATGTTCAGTAAAATTAATATTTTTGGATTTGTGGATGATATATATTTCACAATGAATTTTAATTGGCATATATATTGCTACTTTTTAATGTCTCTGTGTGTGTTTTGTGTGTGTGTGTGTGTGTGTGTGTATATATATATATATATATATATATATATACACTCTCTAGATTTTTCAAAATATAAAATATATGTGTCCTATTATACACTCCCTAAATTCATTCTTGTTCATGTATGTGGTTTTATATTAAACTTTTCATAAGATTATTTTAAAAATATTCATCCACCTGAAATACATATTTGTTTTCTAGTACTAAAAAGTTACTTCAGTGAATGGTGCAAACAAATCCTTATATTTTTACAGTAGCTGACCCACATTAACATCAATGCAAGTAGATTCCTATGGGACATGATGTGTATTTTGACGTTCATTTTTATTAAACACTGGTACATTACTATTTCTGCAGTTTTTGTACATCATAGAATATACATTTCATCCACAAGTTCACAAATTTAAAGAAATTTGTAACACATTCAATCACTTCCTGCTTCAGAACATATGTATTCCTCCTTGTTTTTGACTGGTCATTTCATGAGACTTCTTTCCAAACACATTATTTTCGACTTCCATAATCAATTTTGAAGCAAAATTCACACACTCTTTATGATAAACCACAACCGTAATATTACCATTAGATGTATTACTGGTTGGAATGAATGCATATATATCAATATATGATTCCTGTGTATTTTCAGATATCAATTCAATCCATTATTTAAAGTTGGAACAAGTTATATTATTTATTCGCAGTATGGTCTATTCATGCATTATCTCTATATTCATACATACATGGTACACCTATATGTACCTCCAATACTAATTTATACCCCTTCAAAATATTGCTCCAAGAAATGGTGCAAGAAAGACTCATGTCACCTGATCTACATATACGTTTTATCACAGTAATATTCTGGCCACAAAATGCAAAGTCACACTTACGATTGACCAAAGCCTAAATGGAATGTGAGTATGGGTTATGAAAATCACCCATGTCCACGTTGCCTAATGCTCTCAAATGTCAATCCTATTGGTGACTACATATTTGTTACTTCCTAAGATTATATATTCAATCTCAAGCCTGTTGAAAGTGTCTATTGCTATCACTCACTTTATACTTTGCCTGATTTCCTAATGTCGCTATTGATATCTGCTTTCCTACATATTTTCCCCATTTCATCACTGTGACTGACTCTTCACATGTGCTGACATTTACATTTTCTGTCTACCTGAAAACCTATTGCTAAAGAACTATTTGTCCAAATGCTATACTCACACTTTTTTCTAATCCTACCAACTATCTTCCTAATCCTACCGACTCTCCCTCTTTGAATGGTTGTTCTCCTCAACATTCAATCATCCAAGGTATCAGGTCCTATGCCATTGTGTATAGATTTATCTGAGACATCTGTGCAGAACATAATTAAATGCTAAGTATCCCAATCAAGGACCTAATGCCCTTCTGGGCTTCAAATGTTACCGAGATTTCTGTTTTCATTCATATATTTCACCTATATAATCTTATATATATCGCAGGTTCCCAATACCATTATTCATCCAGCAGAATGATCCTAACCCAAATCAAACATGTTATTAACCGTAACCATACACTGTTCCCTCAATCTAACTTTACATAATAGCAAGGACAGAGTTGGTCTTACAATACAGGAATGTAGCAGATCTTCAACCTGCAGAGAACCTCAAAGGTCCATGCAGAAATGATCCCTAAAGAAGATGCAGGCAGCTATGAAGGACCTGAGAGTGCGAAAGTCATCTTTCATGACAAAAAAAAAAAAAAAAAAAAACAGGTCAGGATGAAGGGATGTGTCTGAAGCAGTCTCTCTCTTCTTAATGTAGAGAAGATAGACCAAACCAGGCTTGTGTGGAGAGCTGTTCCCGGGTGCCTGTGGTTGATATTCCATTCTAGCTTGTGAAAGTGTCATAGGAAGTAGGGGCAGGATCCATCTCAGGGACCCTTGGAAGCAACTGTTAAGACAAAGTGGTTGCCAAGGCAGTGACCTCATTCAGTTCTAGACGAAGTGACCTATGTCACTTTCTTGTTGATGGAACACTCTGAACTTGGGATCCAGGAAGCCAGGCACCCTGAGGCAGTCCCAGTCCAAGTCCCAGTGGTCTCAAATGTTTGGATTTAAGAAGGACAGAGTCAGTCTTTCTTGGCAACTAAATTGAAGATGAACAAATGCCAGGAAAGCTCTGAAGAGGGGCTTTACCTGAGAAAACAGGCAGTGGCTCACCGCTGGCTCCTGATAACATCACAGTTTTGGCCAAGGAGACAAGATCTGACATAGCACAGCCCGTTTCGGGGGAACATAGTATGGCCCACCAGTCAGAGGACACTCTGGATAGTCACAGACCTATTTGGGGAAAGAAGGTGCCTTTGTGGGTGTGTGTGTGTGTGTGTTTTTGATTTTGTCTCATGTTTTGAGAATATGTAGGAAAGTCGGTTTGTTTGGTTTGGAGTGGACTGTTTCTAGTAAGTCCTTTGAGAAGGCGAGTGTTTCTATGTCTGGATATCCCACTGTGTCCGTGGTTGTAGACAATAGAATAGAGAATGCATCAATAGATGTGTCCTGTCTAGTAGAAATCTTCGCAGAATTCATCCTGTCCAATTTATGAATGGACTGCAGGTTACCTTATGGATGGGCAACACCTACTACCTTCCTACATTCGTGATTTCTTCCTGAATTCTGGCCACTCTCCCATAGGCTCATGGTTTTGTGTTCAAGATATGTATCTCCTCCACAATCTGGGACATGGCCATGTACTGGATAGCTGAAGAGAATGGTGAATATCTCAGAAAACTCAGATATCAGTGTGACCAGGAAAGTCTCAGTGGAGAAAATCTGCTTTGGGATTTTGCTTACCTATTGTTCTGTTGCCCTGAATGTAAAGAAGGTCTTTGCCTAAGGCCCCACATTTCCAATGCCTGAAAAAAAAACAGTTTTCAAATGAAAATAAATGGGCATCACCTGTGGCTCCTGGCTTAATTGCTTTGCAAAGGGATATGTCTGAATCAGCCTCTCAGTGCAGTTTGAGATTATCGCTTAGATTCTCAGCACCTGATGGATCTAAAGAAAGATCCCATGTGTGCATCCAAATCCAAAATGGCCAAAAGAGACGTCATTGTGATGAAGTCTCTTGCCTTCCTCTGTAAGGTTCCTGATCTCCATCAAGTGATAACAGGGATCATTGGGTCAACTGAGTTCTTCAAGCCCTGCAGAGGCTAGCCCATAGGTGCTTGGGTTTTCTTATGACTGCAAATCACATAAAGAAACTATACCCGACAGTCAGTATGCCTCAAATTGGAAAAGCGGAACAGTATTAATGGCATGCCTCTTTGATCAGTCCTGGTTCACAGGAACGTTGTCCAGGAAACACTGACTTTAGACAAATGAAGGGCAAGGGAGCTTATTTTGACATTGTCTTGGGCTGTGTGCCTCATAAAAACTTCCAGCCAAGGTTATGATGAGTGACTATATGGAAGAAAATGAGGGCCATGTGGGAGTGTTTTGGTTTTAATTCTGGTCATTGGTGTGGCGGTTGGAAGAGATGACTGGGTCAACTGGCCTTGAACTCTGGTGTGTTTCCACGTAGAGACTGAGTTTTGAAACTGATCTCAGAGAAGTATTGCCATGAATTGTGTTGGGATTTTAGGAGGCCACGCATGAGAGTCGCCCTTGGAACCTGAGATCTAGGACCAGGGTGGCTTTCCACAAAGAACTGGGAATCTCAGCCTGGATATCACATGATTTTATTCTGAAAGACTTGGCAGCCATAGTTGAGAGTCAAAAGACATAGGACCTCACATTGTAGACCTCAATGGTCCTGGCTTTAAGTGACCTTTGTCCACTCTTTGGAAAGCCTTGCCTGTGAGAGTTCTCTAGAATTTTCTTTGAAATGAACTTTCTCAACATTTAATGGTTCCTGAATAATTGAAATCCACAGTGCATCCAACGTCATCCTTGAAAAATGGCTAGATAAATAACACGAAATTTTTGAAATTTCCATGACCAGGTGGAACTGCAGAAACTTTCGATGTCCTCTTGCTTACCATGAGTGTACCAGACAGTGCCTTGATTGACAGGGTTTCATGAAATTTGTTTAGAACAGAGAAGCCAGTATTTTGGAGCCTGCTGAGTAGTGGGCCTAGAGCAGTGGTGGAGAGGTGTGTGATAAAACATCATGGTGGGGCCATTTGTATCTGCCATTGGCTTCCAAATGGCTTGTAACTGACAGAGTGAAGACATCAGACCCTTATATGTAAAAGCATCTTGTTATATGGCGTAGTTTCAGGGCAATGTTCAGAATCAGGTTGCTATGGACAAGCGGGCAATCTTTGAGAGATAGAAGCCTGGTTGGTGAATTTTCTTGCAGACCCTGACCCACCACACGTGACAGAACTACCTCAAGCACTGTTTCCCAGTTGAACTCCTTGTATTTCGTGAAGCATGAACCAAACTCCAAGTGCAGCAGCAAGAAACACCACGAAAAGTGGAGGATGACCAAATGGTTTCACAGTCCACACGGGGAGACAATAAGCCCCCAGTGCCCACAGTTTACCTACAAAGAGAGAATTCAGCACTGCTGCCTCGTGTTCATTGGAAAATAAGAAATGTCCTCCAGGTCTCATAGATGCAGACACAGCTTTGAGGGTCTCACTACAAAGGAAGCTTAACTCCTGACAACAACCTATATTTCAGTGCCCAATTTCACTGGCAGTTTCTCAAGAAGTTTTAGGCAAGCAGAGCTTCATGTTTGTGGAGTGTGTACCCTGTCCTTACTTTTGGAAACTCCTATTCCACCTCCAAGTTTGTGCACTCCTGAGCATTTTCTATTCCAGAAATGTAATCACAGATTTTGTAACTCTTCTACTCTAATTGTGTCTCCCTTGGGGCGAAAGTAATGACAAGGCATTGTTCTGGATGAGAGTCAGAAGATTAATTTTTCTATTTTCCATTTGAAATTCTGAATCCCTGACACTAACCCATATTCTACTAGACTCTGACTACTAATCCAAATATGATGGAAGAAAATAACCCAAACAGTACATAAATACTTGCAGTTCAGAGTTGGACTTGCCTTTTGCATGATAAAGAGTAGGTGTTATAAATCTATTCAATATTTAATTGAAATAGTTCTCCATGTGTTTTTAAAGTTAACAAATATGTGAATTACTGTCTCCCATTCTCTGGAGCTTATTCAACACATGTATTTTTATATGCACCAATAGAATCCTACAAGGTATCACACGTACATCCTTGTGAGGTATATGACTTAGCAGATACAAAGTGTGAGAAGTGATCACTCCTCCTAAACGCTGTTGGAACTGAAAATTCAACCTATGGGTGAGCTTCCCAGTGGAACAACATTATACATAAACCCATGTTCACTAAAATGAATGTCTTTGCATCTTTATGATATATATTTCATGATGAATTTCGATTGGCATATATATTGCTACTTTTTAATGTCTGTGTTTGTGTGTGTGTGTGTGTGTGTGTGTGTGTGTATATATGTATATATATATATATATATATATATATATATATATATATATACTCTCCATATTTTTAAAAATATGAAATATATGTGTCTTATATACACTCCCTAAATTCATTCATGTTCATGTATGTGGATTAATAATCAACTTTTCACAAGATTATTCTTAGAAATATTCATCCACCCGAAATACATATTTGTTTCCTAGTACTGAAAACTAACTTCAGTAAAAGGTGCATACAAATCCTAATATGTCTACTTTAACTGACCCAGTTTAACATCAATGCATGTAGGTTCCTATGGGACATGATGTGTATTTTGACATTAATTTTTATTCCACACTGGTACATTACTATTTCTTCAGTTTATGCAAATCTCAGTATATATATTTTATTCACTAGTTAGCAAATTTATAGGCATTTGTTTCAATTTCAATCACTTCCTACTCCAGAACACATGTATTCCTCTATGTTTCTTGACTGGTCTATTCATGAGACTTTTTTCCAAATATATTATTTGCGATTTCCATAATCAATTTTGAACCAAAACTCACACACCCTTCATGATAAACCATAATCCTAAGATTATCGTTAGATATATAACTGGTTGGAATGAATGATTGCATATCAATATAAAATTTCTTATAAATTTTCAGATATTTATTCAATCCATTATTTAAAGTGGATCCAGTTATATTATTTATTCACAGTATGGTCTATTCATGCATTATGTCTATATTCATTGAAACAGGGTACACCTATTTGTACCCCCATACTAATTTGTAAGTCTTCAAAATATTGCTCGCAGAATTGGTGGAAGAAATACTCTTTTCACCTGATCTACATACACATTTTATTACAGAAATATTCTGGACACAAAAAGCAAAGGTCACACTTAAAATTGTACCAAAGCGTAAATGGAAAGTGAGCATGGATTACTAAAAACATCCATGTCCAGGTTGCCTAATGCTCTCAAATATCAATTCTATTTTTGACTACATATTTGTTTCTTCTTAAGATTATATATTCAACTTCAAACCTGTTGAAAATGTCTAACCCTATCACACAATTTATACTTTGCTTGGTTTCCTAATGTCTCTATTGATATCTGCTTTCCTATATTTTTCCCCAGTTCATCATTGTGACTGACTCTTCACATGTGCTTACATTTACATACACTCTCTACCCGAAATCTTATTGCGAAAGAACTTTTGGTCCAAATCCTATACTCACTCTTCTTTCTAAACCTACCAACTACCTTCCTAATCCTACCGACTATCAGTTTTTGACTGGATGTTCTCTTCAACATTCAATATCCAAGGTACAAGGTACGATGCCAGTGTATATTGATTTATCTGAGACATCTGTGCTGCACATTACTCAAAGCTAAGTATCCCACTCAAGTCCCCAATGCCCTTCTGGGCTTCAAATCTTACCTAGATTTCTGCTTTCATACTTATGTTTCACATATATACTCTTGTAAATATCGCATTTTGCCAATACCATTATTCATTCCCCAGAATGATTTGTAACCCAAATTGAACATGTTATTAACCCTAACCATACACTGTTCCCTCAGTATAACTTACTTAAGAGCAGGGACACTGTGGGTCTTACAATATAGGAATGTAGATGATCTTCCACCTGCTGAGAACATCAAAGATCCATGGAGAAATGATCCTTGCAGAAGATATAGGCAGCTATGTAGGACCTGAGAGAGCAATAGTCATCTTCCGTGGCAAACAACCTGGTCAGGATTAATTGATAGTCTGAATCAGCCTCTCTCTTCTTAATGAAGAGAAGATGGACTGAACCAGGCCTCTGTGGAGAGCTGTTCCCTGGTGCCTATGGTTGATATACCATTCTAACTTCTGAATGTGTCACAGGATGTTGGGGCAGCCTCCATCTCATGGGAACCCTGGATGCAACTGTTAGCACAAAGTGGTTACCAAGGTAGTGACCATATTCAGTTCCTGAAAGAAGTGACCTCACTTCACTTCCTTGGTGATGGAATTCTCTGAACCTGGGATCCAGGAAGGAAGGCACCCAGAGCCAGTCCCACTCCCAGTTCCAGTGGGCTAACTTGTTTGCTTTTCCCAAAGACATAGTCAGTCTTTCTTGGTACCTACTGATGTGAGGATGGAAAAATGCCAGCAGAGCTCTGATGAGGGGCCTTTCCTGAGAAAGCAGGTAGTGGCTTGGCTCACCTTTGGCTCCTGACAACTTCACAGAGTTGGACAAGGAGACCAGATCTGAAACAGGACAGGCCATTTTGGGGGAACATAATATGGCCCACCAGTCAGAAGACACTCCGGATAGTCACAGACCTATTTGGGGGAAGTAAGTGCCTTTGCCGTTGTAGGTGTGAGTTTGTGGTTTTTTCTCATGTTCTGAGAATAGGTAGGAAAAGTGGTTTGTTTGGTTTGGAGTGGACTGTTTCTAGTAAGTCGTTTGACATGGTGAGTGTTTCTAGGTCTGTGTATCCCACTGTATCCGTGGTTGTAGACATTAGAAAAGAGAATGCATCAATGGATGTGTTGTCTCTAGTTGAAAGCTTCCCCGCATTCATACTGCCCAATTAATGAATGGACTGCAGCTTGCCTTATGGATGGGCAACATCTACTATCTTCTAAAGTTCCTGTTTTCTTCGTGAATTCTGGCCACTCTCCAGAATAGGCTCATGGTTTTGTTTCCCAAATATGTAACACCACAAGATTCTGTGACATGGCCATGTACTGGATTGCTGAAGGGAATGGGAGCATCTAAGAAAACTCAGATTTCAGTGTGACCAGTAAAGTCTCAGTGGAGAAACCCTTCTTTGGGCCATTTGCTTACTTCTATTTCTATTACCCTGAATGTCAGGAAGGTCTTTGACTCAGGCCACCCCTTTGTGTAGCCTGAAGAAAACTGTTTTCATATGGAAATGTATGGACATCACCAGTGGCTCTTTGCTTAATTGATTTGGATTGGGATGTGTCTGAATCAGCCTCTTGTCCTTGTATGAGGTTGTGGCTTTGATTCTCAGCACCTGATGGATCTAAAGAAAGATCCCATGTGCTTCCAAAACTAAAATGGCCAAAAGAGCAGTCATTGTTGATGAATATTTTTGCCTTCTTGTTTTAGGTTCCTGACCTCCATAAAGGGAGAATAGGGATCCTTTGGGTCAAATGAGTTCTTGAAATCCCTGCAGAGGCTAGCCCATATTTGCTTGGGTTTTCTCATGACTCTAAATCACATAAAGAATCTATACCCTACAGCCAGTAGGCCTCAAATTGGAGAAGTGGAACACTTTAACAGCAGGAATATTTGATCATTCCTGGTTCACAGGAAGAGTGTCCAGGCCATCATGATTTTAGGCAAATGAGGGGCAAGTGAGCTTATTTGGGCTCATAGAAACCTCCAGCTGGAGGTTATGATGAGTGTCTACATGGAAGAAGATGATGGCCCTGTGGGAGTGTTTTGATTTTAATTGTGGTCATTTTTTGGCGGATGGAAGGGATGACTGGGTCCACCTGGGCTTGAACTCTGGTGTGATTCCCCTTAGAGACTGAGTTCTGAAACTGACCTCAGAGAAGTATTGCCATGAATTGTGTTGGGATTTTAGGAGGCCACGCATGAGACTCACTCTTGGAAACTGAGATCTAGACCCAGGGTGGTTTCCACAGAGGCCTGAGAATCTCAGCCAGGATATCACATGATTTTATTCTGAAAGACTTAGCACCCATATTTGAGAGTCAAAACACACATGGACCTCACATTGTAGATGTCAGTTGGCCTGGCTTTAGGAGACCTTTTGGCAACTGTTTGAGAAGCATTGACTGTGAGAGTTCTCCAGAGCGTTCATTGTAATGAACTTTCTCAACACTTAATGGTTCCTGAATGAATTGAAACCCACAGTGCCTCTAACTTCATCCTTGAAAAATTTCTAGATAAATACCATGAAATTTTTGAAATTCCCATGACCAGGTGGCACTGCAGAAACTTTTGATGTCCTGTTGCTGATCATGTGTATACCAGACAGTGCCTTGTTTTTGACTGGGTTTCATGAAAATGGTGTAGAACAAGAGAAGCGAGTAATTTGGAGCCTGCTGAGTAGGGGGCCTATAGCAGTGGTGGGCAGGTGTGTGGTAAAACATCATGGTGGGGCCATGTGAATCTGCCATTGGCTTCCAAATTTTTTGTGACTGATATAGTGCAGACATCAGACCCTTATATGTAAAGGCATCTTGTTAAATGGAGAGTTTTCAGGGCAATATTCAGAATCAGGTTGCTATGGTTATTGGGGCAAGCTATGTGGGATACAAGCCTGGTTGGTGCATTCTCCTGCAGACCCTGACCCACCACACGTGACAGAACTCCCTCCAGCACTGTATCTCAGATGAACTTTTTATGTTTTGTGAAGCAAATACCAAATTCCCAGTGCAGCAGCAAGAAATACCACGAAAAGTGGAGGATGACCAAATGTCTTCACAGTCCCCACTGGGAGACACTTAGCTTCCAATGGACACAGTTTAGCTACAAAGAGAGAATTGAGCACTGCTGCCTCATGTTCATTGGAATATAAGAAACCATGTCTTGCGGTTACATAGATGCAGACCCAGCTATGATGGTCTCACTACAAAGGAAGCTAAAGCTCATGACAACAACATATATTTCAAGTGCCCAACCTCAGAAGCCGTTTCCCAAGAATTCTTAGGCCAGCAGAGCTCCTTTTTGTGGAGTGTTTACCCTGTCCTTTACTTTTGGAAACTCCTCTACCACCTCCAAGGTTGTGAACTCCCGAGCATATTCCATTCCATATATGTATTCATAGATTTTCACACTTTTCTACTCTAATTGTGTTTTACTTGGGGCGTAGGTAATGTCAAGGCATTGTTCTGGATGTGAGTGGGAAGATTTTTGTGTAGCACATATTTACATACACATTGGATTCATTTTTCAATTTTCCATTTGAAATACTGAATCCCTGACACTAACCCATACCCTACTAGTCTCTGACTAATAATCCTAATATGATGGTGAAAAATAAGCCAAAAAGAGAAGAAACACAAGCAGTTCAGAGGACGCATTGTGTATAGTTGGAATTGCCTTTTGCATTATATAATGTAGGAGTTATAAGTCTAGTCAATTTTTTTGTTGAAATAGTTCTAAATGTGTTTTTAAAATTAGCAAATATGTGAATCCCTGTCTCCCTTTCTCTGTAGCCTATTCAGCACATGTATTTTTATATGCACATATAGAATTCTACCTGATATCACTCGTATACACTTGTGAGGTGGCTGAATTGGCAGATGCAAATTGAGAGAAGAGTTCACTCCTCCTAAACGCTGTTGGAACTGAAAATTCAACCTATGGGTGAGCTTCCTAGTTGAAAAACATTATACATGAATCCATGTTCAGTAAAATGAACATTTTTCGATCTGTGGATTATATACATTTCATGATGAATTTCTATTGGCATATATGTTGCTACTTTTTTTTTCTTTTATTGGTTGCTCAAAACATTACAAAGCTCTTGAATATCATATTTCATACATTAGATTCAAGTGGGTTATGAACTCCCATTTTTACTCCAAATACAGATTGCAGAATCACATTAGTTACACATCCATATTTTTACATAATGCCCTATTAGTTACTGTTGTATTCTGCTACCTTTCCTATACTCTACTATCCCCACTCCCCTCTCTTCACATCTTCTCTCTCTACCATACCTACTGTAATTCATTTCTCTCCTTGTTTATTTTCCCACAACCTCTTATATGTAATTTTGTGTAACAATAAGTGTCTCTCTCCATTACCATGCAATTTCCCTCTTCTCTCCCTTTCCCTCCCACGTCATGTTTCTGCTTAATGTTAATCTTTTCTTCATGCTCTTCCTCCCTGCTCTGTTCTTAGTTGCTCTCATTATATCAAAGAAGACATTTGGTAATTGTTTTTTAGGGATTGGCTAGACTCACTAAGCATAATCTGCTCAGTGCCATGCATTTCCCTGCAAATTCCATGATTTTGTCATTTTTTAGTGCTGCGTAATTCTCGATAGTATATAAAAGTCACATTTTTTTATCCATTCATCTATTGAAGGGCATCTGTGTTGGTTCCACAGTGTAGCAATTGTGAATTGTGCTGCTATGAAAATCCATGTGGCGGTATCCCTGTAGTACGCTCTTTTAAGGTCTTCAGGGAATAGTCCGAGAAGGGCAATAGCTTGGTCAAATGGTGCTTCCATTCCCAGCTTTCCCAGGAATCTCCATACTGCTTTCCAAATTGGCCGCACCAGTTTCAGTCCCACCAGCAATGTACAAGAGTACCCTTTTCCCCACATCCTCGCCAGCACTTGTTGTTGTTTGACTTCATAATGGCTGCCAATCTCACTGGATTGAGATGGTATTTTAGGGTGGTTTTTATTTGCATTTCTCTTACTGCTAGAAATGGAGAGCATTTTTTTCATGTACTTGTTAATTGATTCTATGTCCTCCTCTGAGAAGTTTCTGTTCAGGTCCTTGGCCGATTGGGTTATTGGTTATCTTATTGTCTAATTTTCTAAGTTCTTTGTATACTTTGTATACTCTGGATATTAGGGCTCCATGTGAAGGGTGAGGACTAAAAATTTGTTGCCATGATGTAAGCTCCATATTTACCTCTCTTATTGTTTCTCTTTCTGAGAAAAAATAATTCAGTTTAAGTAAGTCCCATTTGTTGATTCTTATTATTAACTCTTGTTCTTTGGGTGTCCTATTAAGGAATTTGGAGCCTGACCACACAATATGTAGATCGGAGCCAACTTTTTATTCTATCAGACGCAGAGACTCTGATTTGAATCTAGCTCCTTGATCCACATTGAGTTAACTTTGGTGCATGGCGAGAGGAGGGGATTCAGTTTCATTTTGTTGCATATGGATTTCCAGTTTACCCAACACCATTTGATGAAGATGCTATCCTTCCTCCATTGCAGGCCATTAGCTTCTTTATCAAATATAAGATAGTTGTAGCTTTTTGGATTAGTTTCTGTGTCCTCCATTCTGTACCATTGGTCCACCCGCCTGTTTTGGTACCAGTACCATGCTGTTTTTATTATGATTGCTCTGTAATATAGTTTGAAATCTGGTATCGCTATACTGCCTGATTCACACTTCCTGCTTAGAATTGCTTTTGCTATTCTGGGTCTTTTATTTTTCCATTTGAATTTTATGATTGCTTTATCTATTTCTACAAAAAGTTTCTATGGGATTTTGATTGGCATTGCATTAAACCTATAGAGAACTTTTGGTAATATCAAAATTTTGATGATGTTAGTTCTGCCTATCCATGAACACGGTATATTTTTCCATCTTCTAAGATCTTATTCTATTTCTCTTTTTAGGGTTCTGTAGTTTGCATTATATAAATCTTTCACCTCTTTTGTAAGGTTTATTCCCAAGTATTTAATTATTTGAGGAAATTGGGAATGCAGTGTTTTGACTCATTTTTGTTTCAGAAGTTTTGTCGCTGATATACAGAAATGCCTTTGATTTATTCATGTTGATTTTGTATCCTGCCACATTGCTGCATTCATTTATGAGTTCTAGTAGTTTTTTCTGTAGACCCTTTTGGGTCTTCTATGTATAGAATCATGTCATCTACAAATAGTGATAATTTAAGTTCTCCTTTTCCTATTTTTATGCCTTTATTGTCTTTCATCTCTCTAATTGCTCTGGCCAGTTTTTCGAGAACTATATTGAATAGAAGTGGTGATAGAGGACATCCCTGTCTTGTTCCAGATTTTAGAGGGAATGCCTTCAATTTTTCTCCATTAAGAATGATGCTAGCCTGAGGATTAACATAGATAGCTTTTACAATGTCGAGGTAAGTTCCTGTTATCCCTAGTTTTTAAAATGTTTTGAACATAAAGAAATGCTCTACTTTGTTGAATGGTTTTTCTGCGTCTATCGAGATGATCATATGGTTCTTATCTTTAAGTCTATTGATGTTGTGAATAACATTTATTGATTTCCATATATTGAACCCTCCTTGCATCCCAGGGATGAATCCAAGTTGATCATGGTGCACGATTTTTTTGATGTGCCTTTCTATCCAATTCGCCAGAATTTTAATGAGGATTTTTGCATCTAGGTTCATCAGAGATATTGGTCTGTAGTTTTCTTTCTTTGAGGTGTCTTTGTCTGGTTTCAGAATCAGGGTGATGTTGGCCTCATAGAATGAATTCGGCAGAGCTCCCAGTTTTTCTATTTCCTGAATAACTTGAGAAGTATTGGTATTAATTCTTCTTTAAAGGTTTTGTAAAACTCTGCTGTATACCCATCCGGTCCTGGGCTTTTCTTGGTTGGTAGTCTTTTGATTGTTTCTTCTACTTCATCCATTGATATTGGTCTGTTTAAATTGTGTGTTTCCTCCTGACTCAGTCTGGGCAAATCATATGACTTAAGAAATTTATCGATGTCTTCACTATTTTCTATTTTATTGGAATACAGGTTTTCAAAATAATTTCTAATTTTCTTCTGTATTTATGTAGCATCTGTTGTAATATTGCCTTTTTCATCCCGTATGTTAGTAATTTGATTTCTCTCTCCTCTTCGTTAGCATGGCTAAGGGTCTGTCTATCTTATTTATCTTTTTGAAGAACCACCTTTTAGTTTTGTTAATTTTTTCAATAGTTTCTTTTGTTTCAATTTCGCTATGATTTTAATTATTTCTTGCCTTCTGCTACATTTGCTGTTGTTTTGCTCTTCCTTTTCTAAGGCTTTGAGATGAAGTGTGAGCTCATTTATTTGTTTTTCTTTTCTATTTTGAGGAATGACCTCTAGGCGATGAATTTACCCCTTAAAACTTCTTTTCATTGTACCCCATAGAATCTGATATGTTGTGTCTGTATTTTCATTTATCTCTAAGAATTTTTTGATTTCCTCCTTTATGTCTTCTGTAACCCATTGATCATTCAGTAACATATTCTTCATTTTGGATGTGATGTATGATTTTTTCTTAATTCTTTTATCATTGGTTTCCAGTTTCATTCCATTATGATCACAAAAAATTCATGGTATTAACTCCACCCCTTTATA